>NW_026737096.1:0-51000 GCF_949786415.1 Peromyscus eremicus | reverse complement strand
TCTCAAAAGCAGAGTGTGTTTTTGTAAGGCGAGCTTGCGTTTGTTTCCTAGTCCTAAATGGAGTTGAATCACATGCAGTTTCTGGTCCTACGAACAAGAGTTTTTTTTCTGGTAAGGAAAGTCACTATTGCGTTCCCATTGCCCTACACAAGGCAAATAGCACTCGCGTCTGTTCCCAGCAAGTACAGTGTATCAGACTGAAGAGGAGCTACTGTTCTTGTCAGTTTCCTAAGCAAAGTTGAACTTGTTATGGCCCGTGTGTGTAGGAAGCACAGTTCTTATGTTCTGAGCAAGCTCACTGTTCTGGCCCTATAGTATACACAATAGAGTAGAAGAGTGCTCTTTTCTCTAAAGCAGAGTGTGTTTCTTGTAAGGCGAGCTCGCATTTGTTTCCCAGACATAAATGGAGTTGAGTCACATGCAGTTTTTGGTCCTACGAGCAAGAGTTGTTTTCTGGTAAGAAGAGTCACTATTGCGCTCCAAATGCCATATACAGTGCAAATAGCACTCGCGTCTGTTCCCAGCAAGTACACTGTATTGGAGTGAATAGGAGCTACTGTTCTTGTCAGTTTCCTAAGCAGAGTTTAACTAGATATGGTCCATGTGTGTGGGAAGCACAGTTATTTTGTTCTGAGCAAGCTCACTGTTTGGACCCCATAGGAAACACAGTGGAGTAGAAGAGTGCACTTTTCTCAAAAGCAGAGTGTGTTTCTTTTAAGGCGAGCTAGCGTTTGTTTCCCAGTCTTAAATGGAGTGGAATCACATGCAGTTTGTGGTCCTACGAGCAAGAGTTGTTTTCTGGTAAGGAAAGTCACTATTGCGCTCCCATTGCCATACACAGTGCAAATAGCCCTCGCGTCTGTTCCCAGCAAGTACAGTGTATCGGACTGAAGAGGAGCTACTGTTCTTGTCAGTTTCCAAAGCAGAATTGAACTAGATATGACCCGTGTGTTTAGGAAGCACAGTTTTTATGTTCTGAGCAAGCTCACTGTTCTGGCCCTATAGGAAACACAGTAGAGTAGAAGAGTGCTATTTTCTCTAAAGCAGAGTGTGTTTCTTGTAAGGCGAGCTAGCGTTTGTTTCCCAGTCCTAAATGGAGTTGAATCACATGCAGTTTCTGGTTTTACGAACAAGAGTTGTTTTCTGGTAAGGAAAGTCACTATTGCGCTCCAAATGCCATATACACTGCAAATAGCACTCGCGTCTGTTCCCAGCTTGTACAGTGTATTGGACTGAATAGGAGCTACTGTTCTTGTCAGTTTCCTAAGTAGAGTTGAACTAGATATGATCCATGTGTGTAGGAAGCACAGTTCTTTTGTTCTGAGCAAGCTCACTGTTCGGACCCCATAGGAAAAACAGTAGAGTAGATGTGTGCTCTTTTCTCTAAAGCAGAGTGTGTTTCTTGTAAGGCAAGCTAGCGTTTGTTTCCCAGTCCTAATGGAGTGGAATCACATGCAGTTTCTGGTCCTACGAGCAAGAGTTGTTTTCTGGTAAGGAAAGTCACTATTGCGCTCCCATTGCCATACACAGTGCAAATAGCACATGCGTCTGTTCCCAGCAAGTACAGTGTATCGGGCTGAAGAGAAGCTACTGTTCTTGTCAGTTTCCTAAGCAGAGTTGAACTAGATATGGCCCGTGTGTGTAGGAAGCATAGTTATTATGTTCTGAGCAAGCTCACTGTTCTGGCCCTACAGGAAACACAGTAGAGTAGAAGAGTGCTCTTTTCTCTAAAGCATAGTGTGTTTCTTGTGAGGCGAGCTCGCGTTTGTTTCCCAGTCCTAAATGGAGTTGAGTCACATGCACTTTTTGGTCCTACGAGCAAGAGTTGTTTTCTGGTAAGAAGAGGCACTATTGCGCTGCCATTGCCATACACAGGACAAATAAAACTGGCGTCTGTTCGCAGCAAGTACAGGGTATTGGACTGAAGAGGATCTTCTGTTATTGTCAGGTTCCTAAGCAGACTTGAACTAGATATGGCCGTGTGTGTAGGAAGCACAGTTCTTTTTTTCTGAGCAAGCTCACTGTTCTGGCCCTACAGAAAACACAGTAGAGTAGAAGAGTGCTCTTTTCTCAAAAGCAGAGTGTGTTTCTTACAAGGCAAGCTCGCATTTGTTTCCCAGTCCTAAATGGAGTTGAATCACATGCAGTTTCTGGTCCTATGAGCAAGAGTTGTTTTCTGGTAAGGAAAGTCACTATTGCGCTCCCATTGCCATACACAGTGCAAATAGCCCCCTCCCCGTCTCCTCCCAGCAAGTACAGTGTATTGGACTGAAGAGGAGCTACTGTTCTTGTCAGTTTCCTAAGCAGAGTTGAACTAGATTTGGCCCGTGTGTGTAGGAAGCACAGTTCCTTTTTTCTGAGCAAGCTCACTGTTCTGGCCCTATAGGAAACACAGTAGAGTAGAAGAGTGCTCTTTTCCAAAAGCTGAGTGTGTTTCTTGTAAAGCGAGCTAGAGTTTGTTTCCCAGTCCTAAATGGAGTTGAATCACATGCAGTTTCTGGTCCTACGAGCAAGCGTTGTTTTCTGGTAAGAAGAGTCACTATTGCGCTGCCATTGCCATACACAGGACAGATAGCCCTGGCGTCTGTTCCCAGCAAGTACAGTGTATTGGACTGAAGAGGATCTACTGTTCTTGTCAGGTTCCTAAGCAGACTTGAACTAGATATGGCCGTGTGTGTAGGAAGCACAGTTTTTTTGTTCTGATCAAGCTCACTGTTCGGACCACATTGGAAACACAGTAGAGTAGAAGAGTACTCTTTTTTCAGAAGCACAGTGTGTTTCTTGTAAGGTGACCTAGCGTTTGTTTCCCAGTCCTAAATGGAGTTGAGTCACATGCAGTTTTTTGTCCTACGAGCAAGAGTTGTGTTCTGTTAAGACGAGTCACTATTGTGCTCCAATTTCCATACACAGTACAAATAACACTCGCGTCTGTTCCCTTCAAGTACAGTGTATTGGACTGAATAGGAGCCACTGTTCTTGTCAGTTTCCTAATCAGAGTTGAACTACATATGGCCCGTGTGTGTAGGAAGCACAGTTCTTTTGTTCTGAGCAAGCTCACTGTTCGGACCCCATAGGAAACACAGTAGAGTAGAAGAGTGCTCTTTTCTCAAAAGCAGAGTGTGTTTCTTGTAAGGCGAGCTAGCGTTTGTTTCCCAGTCCTAAATGGAGTTGAATCACATGCAGCTTCTGCTCCCACGAGCAAGAGTTGTTTTATGTTAAGAAGAGTCACTATTGTGCTGCCATTGCCATACACAGGACAAATAGCACTGGCATCTGTTCCCACCAAGTACAGTGTATTGGACTGAAGAGGATCTACTGTTCTTGTCAGGTTCCTAAGCAGAATTGAACTAGATATGGCCGTGTGTGTAGGAAGCACAGTTCTTTTGTTCTGAGCACGCTCACTGTTCGGACCCCATAGGAAAGACAGTAGAGTAGATTTGTGCTCTTTTCTCAAAAGCAGAGTGTGTTTCTTGTAAGTCGAGCTAGCGTTTGTTTCCCAGTCCTAAATGGAGTTGAATCACATGCAGTTTCTTTTCCTACGAACAAGAGTTGTTTTCTGGTAAGTAAGGTCACTATTGTGCTCTCATTGCCATACACAGTGCAAATGGCACATGCATCTGTTCCCATAAAGTACAGTGTATCAGACTGAAGAGGAGCAACTGTTCTTCTCAGTTTCCTAAGCAGAGTTGAACTAGATATGGCCCGTGTGTGTAGGAAGCACAGTTCTTTTTTTCTGAGCAAGCTCAATGTTCTGGCCATATAGGAAACACAGTAGAGTAGAAGAGTGCTCTTTTCTCAAAAGCAGAGTGTGTTTCTTGTAAAGCGAGCTAGAGTTTGTTTCCCAGTCCTAAATGGAGTTGAATCACATGCAGTTTCTGGTCCTACGAGCAAGAGTTGTTTTCTGGTAAGAAGAGTCACTATTGTGCAGCCATTGCCATACACAGGACAGATAGCACTGGAGTCTGTTCCCAGCAAGTACGTTGTATTGGACTGAAGAGGATCTACTTTTCTTGTCAGGTTCTTAAGCAGACTTGAACTAGATATGGCCGTGTGTGTAGGAAGCACAGTTTTTTTGTTCTGAGCAAGCTCAATGTTCGGAACACATAGGAAACACAGTAGAGTAGAAGAGTGCTCTTTTCTCAAAAGCAGAGTTTGTTTCTTAGAAGGCGAGGTAGCGTTTGTTTCCCAGTCCTAAATGGAGTTGAGTCACATGCAGTTTTTTGTCCTACGAGCAAGATTTGTTTTCTGGTAAGACGAGTCACTATTGGGCTCCAATTGCTATACACAGTGCAAATAGCACTCGCGTCTGTTCCCCGGAAGTACAGTGTATTGGACTGAAGAGGAGCTACTGTTCTTGTCAGTTTCCTAATCAGAATTGAACTAGATATGGCCGTGTGTGTAGGAAGCACAGTTCTTTTGTTCTGAGCAAGCTCACTGTTCGAACACCATAGGAAACACAGTAGAGTAGAAGAGTGCTCGTTTCTCAAAAGCAGAGTGTGTTTCTTGTAAGGCGAGCTAGCATTTGTTTCCCAGTCCTAAATGGAGTTGAATCACATGCAGTTTCTGGTCCTAAGAGCAAGAGTTGTTTTCTGGTAAAGAAAGTCACTATTGCGCTCCCCTTGCCATACACTGTGCAAATAGCTCTCGCGTCTGTTCCCAGCAAGTACAGTGTATCAGACTGAAGAGGAGCTACTGTTCTTGTCAGTTTCCTAAGCAAAGTTGAACTTGTTATGGCCCGTGTGTGTAGGAAGCACAGTTCTTATGTTCTGAGCAAGCTCACTGTTCTGGCCCTATAGGAAACACAGTAGAGTAGAAGAGTGCTATTTTCTCTAAAGCAGAGTGTGTTTCTTGTAAGGCGAGCTAGCGTTTGTTTCCCTGTCCTAAATGGAGTTGAATCACATGCAGTTTCTGGTTTTACGAACAAGAGTTGTTTTCTGGTAAGGAAAGTCACTATTGCGCTCCAAATGCCATATACACTGCAAATAGCACTCGCGTCTGTTCCCTGCAAGTACAGTGTATTGGACTGAATAGGAGCTACTGTTCTTGTCAGTTTCCTAAGTAGAGTTGAACTAGATATGATCCATGTGTGTAGGAAGCACAGTTCTTTTGTTCTGAGCAAGCTCACTGTTCGGACCCCATAGGAAAAACAGTAGAGTAGATGTGTGCTCTTTTCTCTAAAGCAGAGTGTGTTTCTTGTAAGGCAAGCTAGCGTTTGTTTCCCAGTCCTAATGGAGTGGAATCACATGCAGTTTCTGGTCCTATGAGCAAGAGTTGTTTTCTGGTAAGGAAAGTCATTATTGCGCTCCCATTGCCATACACAGTGCAAATAGCACATGCGTCTGTTCCCAGCAAGTACAGTGTATCGGGCTGAAGAGAAGCTACTGTTCTTGTCAGTTTCCTAAGCAGAGTTGAACTAGATATGGCCCGTGTGTGTAGGAAGCACAGTTCTTATGTTCTGAGCAAGCTCACTGTTCTGGCCCTACAGGAAACACAGTAGAGTAGAAGAGTGCTCTTTTCTCTAAAGCATAGTGTGTTTCTTGTGAGGCGAGCTCGCGTTTGTTTCCCAGTCCTAAATGGAGTTGAGTCACATGCACTTTTTGGTCCTACGAGCAAGAGTTGTTTTCTGGTAAGAAGAGGCACTATTGCGCTGCCATTGCCATACACAGGACAAATAAAACTGGCGTCTGTTCGCAGCAAGTACAGGGTATTGGACTGAAGAGGATCTACTGTTATTGTCAGGTTCCTAAGCAGACTTGAACTAGATATGGCCGTGTGTGTAGGAAGCACAGTTCTTTTTTTCTGAGCAAGCTCACTGTTCTGGCCCTACAGAAAACACAGTAGAGTAGAAGAGTGCTCTTTTCTCAAAAGCAGAGTGTGTTTCTTGTAAGGCGAGCTAGCGTTTGTTTCCCAGTCCTAAATGGAGTTGAATCGCATGCACTTTCTGGTCCTACGAGCAAGAGTTGTTTTCTGGTAAGGAAAGTCACTATTGCGCTCCCATTGCCATACACAGTGCAAATAGCCCTACCTCTCTTCCCAGAAAGTACAGTGTATTGGACTGAAGAGGATCTACTGTTCTTGTCAGTTTCCTAAGCAGAGTTGAACTAGATATGGCCCGTGTGTGTAGGAAGCACAGTTCTTTTTTTCTGAGCAAGCTCACTGTTCTGGCCATATAGGAAACACAGTAGAGTAGAAGAGTGCTCTTTTTTCAAAAGCAGAGTGTGTTTCTTGTAAAGCGAGCTAGAGTTTGTTTCCCAGTCCTACATGGAGTTGAATCACATGCAGTTTCTGGTCCTACGAGCAAGAGTTGTTTTCTGGTAAGAAGAGTTACTATTGTGCTGCCATTGCCATACACAGGACAGATAGCACTGGCGTCTGTTCCCAGCAAGTACAGTGTATTGGACTGAAGAGGATCTACTGTTCTTGTCAGGTTCCTAAGCAGACTTGAACTAGATATGGCCGTGTGTGTAGGAAGCACAGTTTTTTTGTTCTGAGCAAGCTCACTGTTCGGAACACATAGGAAACACAGTAGAGTAGAAGAGTGCTCTTTTCTCAAAAGCAGAGTTTGTTTCTTGGAAGGCGAGCTAGCATTTGTTTCCCAGTCCTAAACAGAGTTGAGTCACATGCAGTTTTTTGTCCTACGAGCAAGATTTGTTTTCTGGTAAGACGAGTCACTATTGTGCTCCAATTGCTATACACAGTGCAAATAGCACTCGCGTCTGTTCCCCGCAAGTACAGTGTATTGGACTGAAGAGGAGCTACTGTTCTTGTCAGTTTCCTAATCAGAATTGAACTAGATATGGCCGTGTGTGTAGGAAGCACAGTTCTTTTGTTCTGAGCAAGCTCACTTTTCGAACACCATGGAAACACAGTAGAGTAGAAGAGTGCTCTTTTCTCAAAAGCAGAGTGTGTTTCTAGTAAGGCGAGCTAGCATTTGTTTCCCAGTCCTAAATGGAGTTGAATCACATGCAGTTTCTTGTCCTACGAGCAAGAGTTGTTTTCTGGTAAAGAAAGTCACTATTGTGCTCCCCTTGCCATACACTGTGCAAATAGCTCTCGCGTCTGTTCCCCGCAAGTACAGTGTATCGGACTGAAGAGGAGCTACTGTTCTTTTCAGTTTTTTAAGCAGAGTTGAACTAGATATGGCCCGTGTGTGTAGGAAGCACAGTTCTTATGTTCTGAGAAAGCTCACTGTTCTGGCCCTATAGGAAACACAGTAGAGTAGAAGAGTGCTCTTTTCTCTAAAGCAGAGTGTGTTTCTTGTAAGGCGAGCTCGCATTTGTTTCCCAGACATAAATGGAGTTGAGTCACATGCAGTTTTTGGTCCTACGAGCAAGAGTTGTTTTCTGGTAAGAAGAGTCACTATTGCGCTCCAAATGCCATATACAGTGCAAATAGCACTCGCGTCTGTTCCCAGCAAGTACAGTGTATTGGAGTGAATAGGAGCTACTGTTCTTGTCAGTTTCCTAAGCAGAGTTTAACTAGATATGGTCCATGTGTGTGGGAAGCACAGTTATTTTGTTCTGAGCAAGCTCACTGTTTGGACCCCATAGGAAACACAGTGGAGTAGATGAGTGCACTTTTCTCAAAAGCAGAGTGTGTTTCTTTTAAGGCGAGCTAGCGTTTGTTTCCCAGTCCTAAATGGAGTTGAATCACATGCAGTTTGTGGTCCTACGAGCAAGAGTTGTTTTCTGGTAAGGAAAGTCACTATTGCGCTCCCATTGCCATACACAGTGCAAATAGCCCTCGCGTCTGTTCCCAGCAAGTACAGTGTATCGGACTGAAGAGGAGCTACTGTTCTTGTCAGTTTCCTAAGCAGAAATGAACTAGATATGACCCGGGTGTTTAGGAAGCACAGTTCTTTTGTTCTGAGCAAGCTCACTGTTCTGGCCCTATAGGAAACACAGTAGAGTAGAAGAGTGCTATTTTCTCTAAAGCAGAGTGTGTTTCTTGTAAGGCGAGCTAGCGTTTGTTTCCCAGTCCTAAATGGAGTTGAATCACATGCAGTTTCTGGTTTTACGAAAAAGAGTTGTTTTCTGGTAAGGAAAGTCACTATTGCGCTCCAAATGCCATATACACTGCAAATAGCACTCGCGTCTGTTCCCAGCAAGTACAGTGTATTGGACTGAATAGGAGCTACTGTTCTTGTCAGTTTCCTAAGTAGAGTTGAACTAGATAGGGTCCATGTGTGTAGGAAGCACAGTTCTTTTGTTCTGAGCAAGCTCACTGTTCAGACCCCATAGGAAAAACAGTAGAGTAGATGTGTGCTCTTTTCTCTAAAGCAGAGTGTGTTTCTTGTAAGGCGAGCTAGCGTTTGTTTCCCAGTCCTAATGGAGTGGAATCACATGCAGTTTCTGGTCCTACGAGCAAGAGTTGTTTTCTGGTAAGGACAGTCACTATTGCGCTCCCATTGCCATACACAGTGCAAATAGAACATGCGTCTGTTCCCAGCAAGTACAGTGTATCGGGCTGAAGAGGAACTACTGTTCTTGTCAGTTTCCCAAGCAGAGTTGAACTAGATATGGCCCGTGTGTGTAGGAAGCACAGTTCTTTTTTTCTGAGCAAGCTCACTGTTCTGGCCATATAGGAAACACAGTAGAGTAGAAGAGTGCTCTTTTCTCAAAAGCAGAGTGTGTTTCTTGTAAAGCGAGCTAGCGTTTGTTTCCCAGTCCTAAATGGAGTTGAATAACATGCAGTTCCTGGACCTACGAGCAAGAGTTGTTTTCTTGTAAGAAGAGTCACTATTGTGCTGCCATTGCCATACACAGGACAGATAGCACTGTTGTCTGTTCCCAGCAAGTACAGTGTATTGGACTGAAGAGGATCTACTGTTCTTGTCAGGTTCCTAAGCAGACTTGAACTAGATATGGCCGTGTGTGTAGGAAGCACATTTTTTTGTTCTGAGCAAGCTCACTGTTTGGAACACATAGGAAACACAGTAGAGTAGAAGAGTGCTCTTTTATCAAAAGCAGAGTTTGTTTCTTGGAAGGCGAGCTAGCGTTTGTTTCGCAGTCCTAAACAGAGTTGAGTCACATGCAGTTTTTGTCCTACGAGCAAGATTTGTTTTCTGGTAAGACGAGACACTATTGTGCTCCAATTGCTATACACAGTGCAAATAGCACTCGCGTCTGTTCCCCGCAAGTACAGTGTATTGGACTGAAGAGAAGCTACTGTTCTTGTCAGTTTCCTAATCAGAATTGAACTAGATATGGCTGTGTGTGTAGGAAGCACAGTTCTTTTGTTCTGAGCAAGCTCACTGTTCGAACACCATAGGAAACACAGTAGAGTAGAAGAGTGCTCTTTTCTCAAAAGCAGAATGTGTTTCTTGTAAGGCGAGCCAGCGTTTGTTTCCCAGTCCTAAATGGAGTTGAATCACATGCAGTTTCTGGTCCTACGAGCAAGAGTTGTTTTCTGGTAAAGAAAGTCACTATTGCGCTCCCCTTGCCATACACTGTGCAAATAGCTCTCGCGTCTGTTCCCAGCAAGTACAGTGTATCAGACTGAAGAGGAGCTACTGTTCTGTCAGTTTCCTAAGCAGAGTTGAACTTGTTATGGCCCGTGTGTGTAGGAAGCACAGTTCTTATGTTCTGAGCAAGCTCACTGTTCTGGCCCTATAGTATACACAATAGAGTAGAAGAGTGCTCTTTTCTCAAAAGCAGAGTGTGTTTTTGAAAGGCGAGCTAGCGTTTGTTTCCTATTCCTAAATGGAGTTGAATCACATGCAGTTTCTGGTCCTGTGAACAAGAGTTGTTTTCTGGTAAGGAAAGTCACTATTGCGCTCCCATTGCCCTACACAAGGCAAATAGCACTCGCGTCTTTTCCCAGCAAGTACAGTGTATTGGACTGAATAGGAGCTACTCTTCTTGTCAGTTTCCTAAGCAGAGTTGAACTAGATATGGTCCGTGTGTGTAGGAAGCACAGTTCTTTTGTTCTGAGCAAGCTCACTGTTAGGACCCCATAGGAAACACAGTAGAGTAGAAGAGTGCTCTTTTATCTAAAGCAGAGTGTGTTTCTTGTAAGGCGAGCTAGCGTTTGTATCCCAGTCCTAAATGGAGTGGAATCACATGCAGTTTCTGATCCTATGAGCAAGAGTTGTTTTCTGGTAAGGAAAGTCAGTATTGTGCTCCCATTGAAACACACAGTGCAAATTGCACATGCGTCTGTATTCAGCAAGTACAGTGTATTGGACTGAAGAGGAGCTACTGTTCTTGTCAGTTTCCTAAGCAGAGTTGAACTGGATATGGCCCGTGTGTGTAGGAAGCACAGTTTTTATGTTCTGAGCAAGCTCACTGTTCTGTCCCTATAGGAAACATAGTAGAGTAGAAGAGTGCTCTTTTCTCAAAAGCAGAGTGTGTTTTTGTAAGGCGAGCTAGCGTTTGTTTCCTAGTCCTAAATGGAGTTGAATCACATGCAGTTTCTGGTCCTATGAGCAAGAGTTGTTTTCTGGTAAGGAAAGTCACTATTGTGCTCCCATTGCCCTACACAAGGCAAATAGCACTCGTGTCTTTTCCCAGCAATTACAGTGTATTGGAATGAATAGGAGCTACTGTTCTTGTCAGTTTCCTAAGCAGAGTTGAACTAGATATGGTCCGTGTGTGTAGGAAGCACAGTTCTTTTGTTCTGAGCAAGCTCACTGTTTGGACCCCATAGGAAACACAGTAGAGTAGAAGAGTGCTCTTTTTTCTAAAGCAGAGTGTGTTTCTTGTAAGGCGAGCTAGCATTTGTTTCCCAGTCCTAAATGGAGTGGAATCACATGCAGTTTCTGGTCCTTCGAGCAAGAGTTGTTTTCTGGTAAGGAAAGTCACTATTGCGCTCCCATTGCCATACACAGTGCAAATTGCACATGCGTCTGTTCCCAGCAAGTACAGTGTATCGGACTGAAGATGAGCTACTGTTCTTTTCAGTTTCCTAAGCAGAGTTGAACTAGATATGGCCCGTGTGTGTAGGAAGCACAGTTCTTATGTTCTGAGCAAGCTCACTGTTCTGGCCCTATAGGAAACACAGTAGAGTAGAAGAGTGCTCTTTTCTCTAAAGCAGAGTGTGTTTCTTGTAAGGCGAGCTCGCATTTGTTTCCCAGACAAAAATGGAGTTGAGTCACATGCAGTTTCTGGTCCTACGAGCAAGATTTGTTTTCTGGTAAGACGAGTCACTATTGTGCTCCAATTGCTATACACAGTGCAAATAGCACTCGCGTCTGTTCCCCGCAAGTACAGTGTATTGGACTGAAGAGGAGCTACTGTTTTGTCAGTTTCCTAATCAGAATTGAACTAGATATGGCCGTGTGTGTAGGAAGCACAGTTCTTTTGTTCTGAGCAAGCTCACTGTTCGAACACCATAGGAAACATAGTAGAGTAGAAGAGTGCTCTTTTCTCAAAAGCAGAATGTGTTTCTTGTAATGCGAGCTAGCGTTTGTTTCCCAGTCCTAAATGGAGTTGAATCACATGCAGTTTCTGGTCCTACGAGCAAGAGATGTTTTCTGGTAAGGAAAGTCACTATTGCGCTCCCATTGCCATACACAGTGCAAATAGCCCTCGCGTCTGTTCCCAGCAAGTGCAGTGTATCGGACTGAAGAGGAGCTACTGTTCTTGTCAGTTTCCTAAGCAGAATTGAACTAGATATGACCCGTGTGTTTAGGAAGCACAGTTATTATGTTCTGAGCAAGCTCACTGTTCTGGCCCTGTAGGAAACACAGTAGAGTAGAAGAGTGCTATTTTCTCTAAAGCAGAGTGTGTTTCTTGTAAGGCGAGCTAGCGTTTGTTTCCCAGTCCTAAATGGAGTTGAATCACATGCAGTTTCTGGTTGTACGAACAAGAGTTGTTTTCTGGTAAGGAAAGTCACTATTGCGCTCCCATTGCCCTACACAAGGCAAATAGCACTCGCGTCTTTTCCCAGCAAGTACAGTGTATTGGACTGAATAGGAGCTACTGTTCTTGTCAGTTTCCTAAGCAGAGTTGAACTAGATATGGTCCGTGTGTGTAGGAAGCACAGTTCTTTTGTTCTGAGCAAGCTCACTGTTAGGACCCCATAGGAAAAACAGTAGAGTAGAAGAGTGCTCTTTTCTCTAAAGCAGAGTGTGTTTCCTGTAAGGTGAGCTCGCGTTTGTTTCCCAGTCCTAAATGGAGTTGAGTCACATGCAATTTTTGGTCCTACGAGCAAGAGTTGTTTTCTGGTAAGAAGAGGCACTATTGCGGTGCCATTGCCATACACAGGACAAATAGCACTGGCGTCTGTTCGCAGCAAGTACAGGGTATTGGACTGAAGAGGATCTACTGTTCTTGTCAGGTTCCTAAGCAGAGTTGAACTAGATATGGCCGTGTGTGTAGGAAGCACAGTTCTTTTTTTCTGAGCAAGCTCACTGTTCTGGCCATACAGGAAACACAGTAGAGTAGAAGAGTGCTTTTTTCTCAAAAGCAGAGTGTGTTTCTTGTAAGGCGAGCTAGCGTTTGTTTCCCAGTCCTAAATGGAGTTGAATCGCATGCACTTTCTGGTCCTACGAGCAAGAGTTGTTTTCTGGTAAGGAAAGTCACTATTGTGCTACCATTGCCATACACAGTGCAAATAGCCCCACCTCTCTTCCCAGAAAGTACAGTGTATTGGACTGAAGAGGAGCTCCTGTTCTTGTCAGTTTCCTAAGCAGAGTTGAACTAGATATGGCCCGTGTGTGTAGGAAGCACAGTTCTTTTTTTCTGAGCAAGCTCACTGTTCTGGCCATATAGGAAACACAGTAGAGTAGAAGAGTGCTCTTTTCTCAAAAGCAGAGTGTGTTTCTTGTAAAGCGAGCTAGAGTTTGTTTCCCAGTCCTAAATGGAGTTGAATCACATGCAGTTTCTGGTCCTACGAGCAAGAGTTGTTTTCTGGTAAGAAGAGTCACTATTGTGCTGCCATTGCCATACACAGGACAGATAGCACTGGCGTCTGTTCCCAGCAAGTACAGTGTATTGGACTGACAAGACTACTGTTCTTGTCAGGTTCCTAAGCAGACTTGAACTAGATATGGTCGTGTGTGTAGGAAGCACAGTTTTTTTGTTCTGAGCAAGCTCACTGTTCGGAACACATAGGAAACACAGTAGAGTAGAAGAGTGCTCTTTTCTCAAAAGCAGAGTTTGTTTCTTGGAAGAAGAGCTAGCGTTTGTTTCCCAGTCCTAAACGGACTTGAGTCACATGCAGTTTTTTGTCCTACGAGCAAGATTTGTTTTCTGGTAAGACGAGTCACTATTGTGCTCCAATTGCTATACACAGTGCAAATAGCACTCGCGTCTGTTCCCCGCAAGTACAGTGTATTGGACTGAAGAGGAGCTACTGTTCTTGTCAGTTTCCTAATCAGAATTGAACTAGATATGGCCGTGTGTGTAGAAAGCACAGTTCTTTTGTTCTGAGCAAGCTCACTCTTCGAACACCATAGGAAACACAGTAGAGTAGAAGAGTGCTCTTTTCTCAAAAGCAGAATGTGTTTCTTATAAGGCGAGCTAGCGTTTGTTTCCCAGTCCTAAATGGAGTTGAATCACATGCAGTTTCTGGTCCTACGAGCAAGAGATGTTTTCTGGTAAGGAAAGTCACTATTGCGCTCCCATTGCCATACACAGTGCAAATAGCCCTCGCGTCTGTTCCCAGCAAGTACAGTGTATCGGACTGAAGAGGAGCTACTGTTCTTGTCAGTTTCCTAAGCAGAATTGAACTAGATATGACCCGTGTGTTTAGGAAGCACAGTTATTATGTTCTGAGCAAGCTCACTGTTCTGGCCCTGTAGGAAACACAGTAGAGTAGAAGAGTGCTATTTTCTCTAAAGCAGAGTGTGTTTCTTGTAAGGCGAGCTAGCGTTTGTTTCCCAGTCCTAAATGGAGTTGAATCACATGCAGTTTCTGGTTTTACGAACAAGAGTTGTTTTCTGGTAAGGAAAGTCACTATTGCGCTCCCATTGCCCTACACAAGGCAAATAGCACTCGCGTCTTTTCCCAGCAAGTACAGTTTATTGGACTGAATAGGAGCTACTGTTCTTGTCAGTTTCCTAAGCAGAGTTGAACTAGATATGGTCCGTGTGTGTAGGAAGCACAGTTCTTTTGTTCTGAGCAAGCTCACTGTTCGGACCCCATAGGAAAAACAGTAGAGTAGATGTGTGCTCTTTTCTCTAAAGCAGAGTGTGTTTCTTGTAAGGCAAGCTAGCGTTTGTTTCCCAGTCCTAATGGAGTGGAATCACATGCAGTTTCTGGTCCTACGAGCAAGAGTTGTTTTCTGGTAAGGAAAGTCACTATTGCGCTCCCATTGCCATACACAGTGCAAATAGCACATGCGTCTGTTCCCAGCAAGTACAGTGTATCGGGCTGAAGAGAAGCTACTGTTCTTGTCAGTTTCCTAAGCAGAGTTGAACTAGATATGGCCCGTGTGTGTAGGAAGCATAGTTCTTATGTTCTGAGCAAGCTCACTGTTCTGGCCCTACAGGAAACACAGTAGAGTAGAAGAGTGCTCTTTTCTCTAAAGCATAGTGTGTTTCTTGTGAGGCGAGCTCGCGTTTGTTTCCCAGTCCTAAATGGAGTTGAGTCACATGCACTTTTTGGTCCTACGAGCAAGAGTTGTTTTCTGGTAAGAAGAGGCACTATTGCGCTGCCATTGCCATACACAGGACAAATAAAACTGGCGTCTGTTCGCAGCAAGTACAGGGTATTGGACTGAAGAGGATCTACTGTTATTGTCAGGTTCCTAAGCAGACTTGAACTAGATATGGCCGTGTGTGTAGGAAGCACAGTTCTTTTTTTCTGAGCAAGCTCACTGTTCTGGCCCTACAGAAAACACAGTAGAGTAGAAGAGTGCTCTTTTCTCAAAAGCAGAGTGTGTTTCTTACAAGGCGAGCTCGCATTTGTTTCCCAGTCCTAAATGGAATTGAATCACATGCAGTTTCTGGTCCTATGAGCAAGAGTTGTTTTCTGGTAAGGAAAGTCACTATTGCGCTCCCATTGCCATACACAGTGCAAATAGCCCCCTCCCCGTCTCCTCCCAGCAAGTACAGTGTATTGGACTGAATAGGAGCCACTGTTCTTGTCAGTTTCCTAATCAGAGTTGAACTACATATGGCCCGTGTGTGTAGGAAGCACAGTTCTTTTGTTCTGAGCAAGCTCACTGTTCGGACCCCATAGGAAACACAGTAGAGTAGAAGAGTGCTCTTTTCTCAAAAGCAGAGTGTGTTTCTTGTAAGGTGAGCTAGCGTTTGTTTCCCAGTCCTAAATGGAGTTGAATCACATGCAGCTTCTGGTCCCACGAGCAAGAGTTGTTTTATGTTAAGAAGAGTCACTATTGTGCTGCCATTGCCATACACAGGACAAATAGCACTGGCATCTGTTCCCACCAAGTACAGTGTATTGGACTGAAGAGGATCTACTGTTCTTGTCAGGTTCCTAAGCAGAATTGAACTAGATATGGCCGTGTGTGTAGGAAGCACAGTTCTTTTGTTCTGAGCACGCTCACTGTTCGGACCCCATAGGAAAGACAGTAGAGTAGATTTGTGCTCTTTTCTCAAAAGCAGAGTGTGTTTCTTGTAAGTCGAGCTAGCGTTTGTTTCCCAGTCCTAAATGGAGTTGAATCACATGCAGTTTCTTTTCCTACGAACAAGAGTTGTTTTCTGGTAAGTAAGGTCACTATTGTGCTCTCATTGCCATACACAGTGCAAATGGCACATGCATCTGTTCCCATAAAGTACAGTGTATCAGACTGAAGAGGAGCAACTGTTCTTCTCAGTTTCCTAAGCAGAGTTGAACTAGATATGGCCCGTGTGTGTAGGATGCACAGTTCTTTTTTTCTGAGCAAGCTCAATGTTCTGGCCATATAGGAAACACAGTAGAGTAGAAGAGTGCTCTTTTCTCAAAAGCAGAGTGTGTTTCTTGTAAAGCGAGCTAGAGTTTGTTTCCCAGTCCTAAATGGAGTTGAATCACATGCAGTTTCTGGTCCTACGAGCAAGAGTTGTTTTCTGGTAAGAAGAGTCACTATTGTGCAGCCATTGCCATACACAGGACAGATAGCACTGGAGTCTGTTCCCAGCAAGTACGTTGTATTGGACTGAAGAGGATCTACTGTTCTTGTCAGGTTCTTAAGCAGACTTGAACTAGATATGGCCGTGTGTGTAGGAAGCACAGTTTTTTTGTTCTGAGCAAGCTCAATGTTCGGAACACATAGGAAACACAGTAGAGTAGAAGAGTGCTCTTTTCTCAAAAGCAGAGTTTGTTTCTTAGAAGGCGAGCTAGCGTTTGTTTCCCAGTCCTAAACGGAGTTGAGTCACATGCAGTTTTTTGTCCTACGAGCAAGATTTGTTTTCTGGTAAGACGAGTCACTATTGGGCTCCAATTGCTATACACAGTGCAAATAGCACTCGCGTCTGTTCCCCGGAAGTACAGTGTATTGGACTGAAGAGGAGCTACTGTTCTTGTCAGTTTCCTAATCAGAATTGAACTAGATATGGCCGTGTGTGTAGGAAGCACAGTTCTTTTGTTCTGAGCAAGCTCACTGTTCGAACACCATAGGAAACACAGTAGAGTAGAAGAGTGCTCGTTTCTCAAAAGCAGAGTGTGTTTCTTGTAAGGCGAGCTAGCATTTGTTTCCCAGTCCTAAATGGAGTTGAATCACATGCAGTTTCTGGTCCTAAGAGCAAGAGTTGTTTTCTGGTAAAGAAAGTCACTATTGCGCTCCCCTTGCCATACACTGTGCAAATAGCTCTCGCGTCTGTTCCCAGCAAGTACAGTGTATCAGACTGAAGAGGAGCTACTGTTCTTGTCAGTTTCCTAAGCAAAGTTGAACTTGTTATGGCCCGTGTGTGTAGGAAGCACAGTTCTTATGTTCTGAGCAAGCTCACTGTTCTGGCCCTATAGTATACACAATAGAGTAGAAGAGTGCTCTTTTCTCAAAAGCAGAGTGTGTTTCTTGTAAGGCGAGCTCGCATTTGTTTCCCAGACATAAATGGAGTTGAGTCACATGCAGTTTTTGGTCCTACGAGCAAGAGTTGTTTTCTGGTAAGAAGAGTCACTATTGCGCTCCAAATGCCATATACAGTGCAAATAGCACTCGCGTCTGTTCCCAGCAAGTACAGTGTATTGGAGTGAATAGGAGCTACTGTTCTTGTCAGTTTCCTAAGCAGAGTTTAACTAGATATGGTCCATGTGTGTGGGAAGCACAGTTATTTTGTTCTGAGCAAGCTCACTGTTTGGACCCCATAGGAAACACAGTGGAGTAGAAGAGTGCACTTTTCTCAAAAGCAGATTGTGTTTCTTTTAAGGCGAGCTAGCGTTTGTTTCCCAGTCCTAAATGGAGTGGAATCACATGCAGTTTGTGGTCCTACGAGCAAGAGTTTTTTTCTGGTAAGGAAAGTCACTATTGCGCTCCCATTGCCATACACAGTGCAAATAGCCCTCGCGTCTGTTCCCAGCAAGTACAGTGTATCGGACTGAAGAGGAGCTACTGTTCTTGTCAGTTTCCAAAGCAGAATTGAACTAGATATGACCCGTGTGTTTAGGAAGCACAGTTTTTATGTTCTGAGCAAGCTCACTGTTCTGGCCCTATAGGAAACACAGTAGAGTAGAAGAGTGCTATTTTCTCTAAAGCAGAGTGTGTTTCTTGTAAGGCGAGCTAGCGTTTGTTTCCCAGTCCTAAATGGAGTTGAATCACATGCAGTTTCTGGTTTTACGAACATGAGTTGTTTTCTGGTAAGGAAAGTCACTATTGCGCTCCAAATGCCATATACACTGCAAATAGCACTCGCGTCTGTTCCCAGCAAGTACAGTGTATTGGACTGAATAGGAGCTACTGTTCTTGTCAGTTTCCTAAGTAGAGTTGAACTAGATATGATCCATGTGTGTAGGAAGCACAGTTCTTTTGTTCTGAGCAAGCTCACTGTTCGGACCCCATAGGAAAAACAGTAGAGTAGATGTGTGCTCTTTTCTCTAAAGCAGAGTGTGTTTCTTGTAAGGCAAGCTAACGTTTGTTTCCCAGTCCTAATGGAGTGGAATCACATGCAGTTTCTGGTCCTACGAGCAAGAGTTGTTTTCTGGTAAGGAAAGTCATTATTGCGCTCCCATTGCCATACACAGTGCAAATAGCACATGCGTCTGTTCCCAGCAAGTACAGTGTATCGGGCTGAAGAGAAGCTACTGTTCTTGTCAGTTTCCTAAGCAGAGTTGAACTAGATATGGCCCGTGTGTTTAGGAAGCACAGTTCTTATGTTCTGAGCAAGCTCACTGTTCTGGCCCTACAGGAAACACAGTAGAGTAGAAGAGTGCTCTTTTCTCTAAAGCATAGTGTGTTTCTTGTGAGGCGAGCTCGCGTTTGTTTCCCAGTCCTAAATGGAGTTGAGTCACATGCACTTTTTGGTCCTACGAGCAAGAGTTGTTTTCTGGTAAGAAGAGGCACTATTGCGCTGCCATTGCCATACACAGGACAAATAAAACTGGCGTCTGTTCGCAGCAAGTACAGGGTATTGGACTGAAGAGGATCTACTGTTATTGTCAGGTTCCTAAGCAGACTTGAACTAGATATGGCCGTGTGTGTAGGAAGCACAGTTCTTTTTTTCTGAGCAAGCTCACTGTTCTGGCCCTACAGAAAACACAGTAGAGTAGAAGAGTGCTCTTTTCTCAAAAGCAGAGTGTGTTTCTTGTAAGGCGAGCTAGCATTTGTTTCCCAGTACTAAATGGAGTTGAATCGCATGCACTTTCTGGTCCTACGAGCAAGAGTTGTTTTCTGGTAAGGAAAGTCACTATTGCGCTCCCATTGCCATACACAGTGCAAATAGCCCTCGCGTCTGTTCCCAGCAAGTACAGTGTATCGGACTGAAGAGGAGCTACTGTTCTTGTCAGTTTCCTAAGCAGAATTGAACTAGATATGACCCGTGTGTTTAGGAAGCACAGTTATTATGTTCTGAGCAAGCTCACTGTTCTGGCCCTGTAGGAAACACAGTAGAGTAGAAGAGTGCTATTTTCTCTAAAGCAGAGTGTGTTTCTTGTAAGGCGAGCTAGCGTTTGTTTCCCAGTCCTAAATGGAGTTGAATCACATGCAGTTTCTGGTTTTACGAACAAGAGTTGTTTTCTGGTAAGGAAAGTCACTATTGCGCTCCCATTGCCCTACACAAGGCAAATAGCACTCGCGTCTTTTCCCAGCAAGTACAGTGTATTGGACTGAATAGGAGCTACTGTTCTTGTCAGTTTCCTAAGCAGAGTTGAACTAGATATGGTCCGTGTGTGTAGGAAGCACAGTTCTTTTGTTCTGAGCAAGCTCACTGTTCGGACCCCATAGGAAAAACAGTAGAGTAGATGTGTGCTCTTTTCTCTAAAGCAGAGTGTGTTTCTTGTAAGGCAAGCTAGCGTTTGTTTCCCAGTCCTAATGGAGTGGAATCACATGCAGTTTCTGGTCCTACGAGCAAGAGTTGTTTTCTGGTAAGGAAAGTCACTATTGCGCTCCCATTGCCATACACAGTGCAAATAGCACATGCGTCTGTTCCCAGCAAGTACAGTGTATCGGGCTGAAGAGAAGCTACTGTTCTTGTCAGTTTCCTAAGCAGAGTTGAACTAGATATGGCCCGTGTGTGTAGGAAGCATAGTTCTTATGTTCTGAGCAAGCTCACTGTTCTGGCCCTACAGGAAACACAGTAGAGTAGAAGAGTGCTCTTTTCTCTAAAGCATAGTGTGTTTCTTGTGAGGCGAGCTCGCGTTTGTTTCCCAGTCCTAAATGGAGTTGAGTCACATGCACTTTTTGGTCCTACGAGCAAGAGTTGTTTTCTGGTAAGAAGAGGCACTATTGCGCTGCCATTGCCATACACAGGACAAATAAAACTGGCGTCTGTTCGCAGCAAGTACAGGGTATTGGACTGAAGAGGATCTACTGTTATTGTCAGGTTCCTAAGCAGACTTGAACTAGATATGGCCGTGTGTGTAGGAAGCACAGTTCTTTTTTTCTGAGCAAGCTCACTGTTCTGGCCCTACAGAAAACACAGTAGAGTAGAAGAGTGCTCTTTTCTCAAAAGCAGAGTGTGTTTCTTACAAGGCGAGCTCGCATTTGTTTCCCAGTCCTAAATGGAATTGAATCACATGCAGTTTCTGGTCCTATGAGCAAGAGTTGTTTTCTGGTAAGGAAAGTCACTATTGCGCTCCCATTGCCATACACAGTGCAAATAGCCCCCTCCCCGTCTCCTCCCAGCAAGTACAGTGTATTGGACTGAATAGGAGCCACTGTTCTTGTCAGTTTCCTAATCAGAGTTGAACTACATATGGCCCGTGTGTGTAGGAAGCACAGTTCTTTTGTTCTGAGCAAGCTCACTGTTCGGACCCCATAGGAAACACAGTAGAGTAGAAGAGTGCTCTTTTCTCAAAAGCAGAGTGTGTTTCTTGTAAGGTGAGCTAGCGTTTGTTTCCCAGTCCTAAATGGAGTTGAATCACATGCAGCTTCTGGTCCCACGAGCAAGAGTTGTTTTATGTTAAGAAGAGTCACTATTGTGCTGCCATTGCCATACACAGGACAAATAGCACTGGCATCTGTTCCCACCAAGTACAGTGTATTGGACTGAAGAGGATCTACTGTTCTTGTCAGGTTCCTAAGCAGAATTGAACTAGATATGGCCGTGTGTGTAGGAAGCACAGTTCTTTTGTTCTGAGCACGCTCACTGTTCGGACCCCATAGGAAAGACAGTAGAGTAGATTTGTGCTCTTTTTTCAAAAGCAGAGTGTGTTTCTTGTAAGTCGAGCTAGCGTTTGTTTCCCAGTCCTAAATGGAGTTGAATCACATGCAGTTTCTTTTCCTACGAACAAGAGTTGTTTTCTGGTAAGTAAGGTCACTATTGTGCTCTCATTGCCATACACAGTGCAAATGGCACATGCATCTGTTCCCATAAAGTACAGTGTATCAGACTGAAGAGGAGCAACTGTTCTTCTCAGTTTCCTAAGCAGAGTTGAACTAGATATGGCCCGTGTGTGTAGGATGCACAGTTCTTTTTTTCTGAGCAAGCTCAATGTTCTGGCCATATAGGAAACACAGTAGAGTAGAAGAGTGCTCTTTTCTCAAAAGCAGAGTGTGTTTCTTGTAAAGCGAGCTAGAGTTTGTTTCCCAGTCCTAAATGGAGTTGAATCACATGCAGTTTCTGGTCCTACGAGCAAGAGTTGTTTTCTGGTAAGAAGAGTCACTATTGTGCAGCCATTGCCATACACAGGACAGATAGCACTGGAGTCTGTTCCCAGCAAGTACGTTGTATTGGACTGAAGAGGATCTACTGTTCTTGTCAGGTTCTTAAGCAGACTTGAACTAGATATGGCCGTGTGTGTAGGAAGCACAGTTTTTTTGTTCTGAGCAAGCTCAATGTTCGGAACACATAGGAAACACAGTAGAGTAGAAGAGTGCTCTTTTCTCAAAAGCAGAGTTTGTTTCTTAGAAGGCGAGCTAGCGTTTGTTTCCCAGTCCTAAACGGAGTTGAGTCACATGCAGTTTTTTGTCCTACGAGCAAGATTTGTTTTCTGGTAAGACGAGTCACTATTGGGCTCCAATTGCTATACACAGTGCAAATAGCACTCGCGTCTGTTCCCCGGAAGTACAGTGTATTGGACTGAAGAGGAGCTACTGTTCTTGTCAGTTTCCTAATCAGAATTGAACTAGATATGGCCGTGTGTGTAGGAAGCACAGTTCTTTTGTTCTGAGCAAGCTCACTGTTCGAACACCATAGGAAACACAGTAGAGTAGAAGAGTGCTCGTTTCTCAAAAGCAGAGTGTGTTTCTTGTAAGGCGAGCTAGCATTTGTTTCCCAGTCCTAAATGGAGTTGAATCACATGCAGTTTCTGGTCCTAAGAGCAAGAGTTGTTTTCTGGTAAAGAAAGTCACTATTGCGCTCCCCTTGCCATACACTGTGCAAATAGCTCTCGCGTCTGTTCCCAGCAAGTACAGTGTATCAGACTGAAGAGGAGCTACTGTTCTTGTCAGTTTCCTAAGCAAAGTTGAACTTGTTATGGCCCGTGTGTGTAGGAAGCACAGTTCTTATGTTCTGAGCAAGCTCACTGTTCTGGCCCTATAGTATACACAATAGAGTAGAAGAGTGCTCTTTTCTCAAAAGCAGAGTGTGTTTCTTGTAAGGCGAGCTCGCATTTGTTTCCCAGACATAAATGGAGTTGAGTCACATGCAGTTTTTGGTCCTACGAGCAAGAGTTGTTTTCTGGTAAGAAGAGTCACTATTGCGCTCCAAATGCCATATACAGTGCAAATAGCACTCGCGTCTGTTCCCAGCAAGTACAGTGTATTGGAGTGAATAGGAGCTACTGTTCTTGTCAGTTTCCTAAGCAGAGTTTAACTAGATATGGTCCATGTGTGTGGGAAGCACAGTTATTTTGTTCTGAGCAAGCTCACTGTTTGGACCCCATAGGAAACACAGTGGAGTAGAAGAGTGCACTTTTCTCAAAAGCAGATTGTGTTTCTTTTAAGGCGAGCTAGCGTTTGTTTCCCAGTCCTAAATGGAGTGGAATCACATGCAGTTTGTGGTCCTACGAGCAAGAGTTTTTTTCTGGTAAGGAAAGTCACTATTGCGCTCCCATTGCCATACACAGTGCAAATAGCCCTCGCGTCTGTTCCCAGCAAGTACAGTGTATCGGACTGAAGAGGAGCTACTGTTCTTGTCAGTTTCCAAAGCAGAATTGAACTAGATATGACCCGTGTGTTTAGGAAGCACAGTTTTTATGTTCTGAGCAAGCTCACTGTTCTGGCCCTATAGGAAACACAGTAGAGTAGAAGAGTGCTATTTTCTCTAAAGCAGAGTGTGTTTCTTGTAAGGCGAGCTAGCGTTTGTTTCCCAGTCCTAAATGGAGTTGAATCACATGCAGTTTCTGGTTTTACGAACATGAGTTGTTTTCTGGTAAGGAAAGTCACTATTGCGCTCCAAATGCCATATACACTGCAAATAGCACTCGCGTCTGTTCCCAGCAAGTACAGTGTATTGGACTGAATAGGAGCTACTGTTCTTGTCAGTTTCCTAAGTAGAGTTGAACTAGATATGATCCATGTGTGTAGGAAGCACAGTTCTTTTGTTCTGAGCAAGCTCACTGTTCGGACCCCATAGGAAAAACAGTAGAGTAGATGTGTGCTCTTTTCTCTAAAGCAGAGTGTGTTTCTTGTGAGGCAAGCTAACGTTTGTTTCCCAGTCCTAATGGAGTGGAATCACATGCAGTTTCTGGTCCTACGAGCAAGAGTTGTTTTCTGGTAAGGAAAGTCATTATTGCGCTCCCATTGCCATACACAGTGCAAATAGCACATGCGTCTGTTCCCAGCAAGTACAGTGTATCGGGCTGAAGAGAAGCTACTGTTCTTGTCAGTTTCCTAAGCAGAGTTGAACTAGATATGGCCCGTGTGTTTAGGAAGCACAGTTCTTATGTTCTGAGCAAGCTCACTGTTCTGGCCCTACAGGAAACACAGTAGAGTAGAAGAGTGCTCTTTTCTCTAAAGCATAGTGTGTTTCTTGTGAGGCGAGCTCGCGTTTGTTTCCCAGTCCTAAATGGAGTTGAGTCACATGCACTTTTTGGTCCTACGAGCAAGAGTTGTTTTCTGGTAAGAAGAGGCACTATTGCGCTGCCATTGCCATACACAGGACAAATAAAACTGGCGTCTGTTCGCAGCAAGTACAGGGTATTGGACTGAAGAGGATCTACTGTTATTGTCAGGTTCCTAAGCAGACTTGAACTAGATATGGCCGTGTGTGTAGGAAGCACAGTTCTTTTTTTCTGAGCAAGCTCACTGTTCTGGCCCTACAGAAAACACAGTAGAGTAGAAGAGTGCTCTTTTCTCAAAAGCAGAGTGTGTTTCTTGTAAGGCGAGCTAGCATTTGTTTCCCAGTACTAAATGGAGTTGAATCGCATGCACTTTCTGGTCCTACGAGCAAGAGTTGTTTTCTGGTAAGGAAAGTCACTATTGCGCTCCCATTGCCATACACAGTGCAAATAGCCCTACCTCTCTTCCCAGAAAGTACAGTGTATTGGACTGAAGAGGATCTACTGTTCTTGTCAGTTTCCTAAGCAGAGTTGAACTAGATATGGCCCGTGTGTGTAGGAAGCACAGTTCTTTTTTTCTGAGCAAGCTCACTGTTCTGGCCATATAGGAAACACAGTAGAGTAGAAGAGTGCTCTTTTCTCAAAAGCAGAGTGTGTTTCTTGTAAAGCGAGCTAGAGTTTGTTTCCCAGTCCTACATGGAGTTGAATCACATGCAGTTTCTGGTCCTACGAGCAAGAGTTGTTTTCTGGTAAGAAGAGTCACTATTGTGCTGCCATTGCCATACACAGGACAGATAGCACTGGCGTCTGTTCCCAGCAAGTACAGTGTATTGGACTGAAGAGGATCTACTGTTCTTGTCAGGTTCCTAAGCAGACTTGAACTAGATATGGCCGTGTGTGTAGGAAGCACAGTTTTTTTGTTCTGAGCAAGCTCACTGTTCGGAACACATAGGAAACACAGTAGAGTAGAAGAGTGCTCTTTTCTCAAAAGCAGAGTTTGTTTCTTGGAAGGCGAGCTAGCGTTTGTTTCCCAGTACTAAACAGAGTTGAGTCACATGCAGTTTTTTGTCCTACGAGCAAGATTTGTTTTCTGGTAAGACGAGTCACTATTGTGCTCCAATTGCTATACACAGTGCAAATAGCACTCGCGTCTGTTCCCCGCAAGTACAGTGTATTGGACTGAAGAGGAGCTACTGTTCTTGTCAGTTTCCTAATCAGAATTGAACTAGATATGGCCGTGTGTGTAGGAAGCACAGTTCTTTTGTTCTGAGCAAGCTCACTTTTCGAACACCATGGAAACACAGTAGAGTAGAAGAGTGCTCTTTTCTCAAAAGCAGAGTGTGTTTCTAGTAAGGCGAGCTAGCATTTGTTTCCCAGTCCTAAATGGAGTTGAATCACATGCAGTTTCTTGTCCTACGAGCAAGAGTTGTTTTCTGGTAAAGAAAGTCACTATTGTGCTCCCCTTGCCATAGACTGTGCAAATAGCTCTCGCGTCTGTTCCCAGCAAGTACAGTGTATCAGACTGAAGAGGAGCTACTGTTCTTGTCTGTTTCCTAAGCAGAGTTGAACTTGTAATGGCCCGTGTGTGTAGGAAGCACAGTTCTTATGTTCTGAGCAAGCTCACTGTTCTGGCCCTATAGTATACACAATAGAGTAGAAGAGTGCTCTTTTCTCAAAAGCAGAGTGTGTTTTTGAAAGGCGAGCTAGCGTTTGTTTCCTATTCCTAAATGGAGTTGAATCACATGCAGTTTCTGGTCCTGTGAACAAGAGTTGTTTTCTGGTAAGGAAAGTCACTATTGCGCTCCCATTGCCCTACACAAGGCAAATAGCACTCGCGTCTTTTCCCAGCAAGTACAGTGTATTGGACTGAATAGGAGCTACTCTTCTTGTCAGTTTCCTAAGCAGAGTTGAACTAGATATGGTCCGTGTGTGTAGGAAGCACAGTTCTTTTGTTCTGAGCAAGCTCACTGTTAGGACCCCATAGGAAACACAGTAGAGTAGAAGAGTGCTCTTTTATCTAAAGCAGAGTGTGTTTCTTGTAAGGCGAGCTAGCGTTTGTATCCCAGTCCTAAATGGAGTGGAATCACATGCAGTTTCTGATCCTATGAGCAAGAGTTGTTTTCTGGTAAGGAAAGTCAGTATTGTGCTCCCATTGCCATACACAGTGCAAATTGCACATGCGTCTGTATTCAGCAAGTACAGTGTATTGGACTGAAGAGGAGCTACTGTTCTTGTCAGTTTCCTAAGCAGAGTTGAACTAGATATGGCCCGTGTGTGTAGGAAGCACAGTTCTTATGTTCTGAGCAAGCTCACTGTTCTGTCCCTATAGGAAACATAGAGGTGTAGAAGAGTGCTCTTTTCTCAAAAGCAGAGTGTGTTTTTGTAAGGCGAGCTAGCGTTTGTTTCCTAGTCCTAAATGGAGTTGAATCACATGCAGTTTCTGGTCCTATGAGCAAGAGTTGTTTTCTGGTAAGGAAAGTCACTATTGCGCTCCCATTGCCCTACACAAGGCAAATAGCACTCGTGTCTTTTCCCAGCAATTACAGTGTATTGGAATGAATAGGAGCTACTGTTCTTGTCAGTTTCCTAAGCAGAGTTGAACTAGATATGGTCCGTGTGTGTAGGAAGCACAGTTCTTTTGTTCTGAGCAAGCTCACTGTTTGGACCCCATAGGAAACACAGTAGAGTAGAAGAGTGCTCTTTTTTCTAAAGCAGAGTGTGTTTCTTGTAAGGCGAGCTAGCATTTGTTTCCCAGTCCTAAATGGAGTGGAATCACATGCAGTTTCTGGTCCTTCGAGCAAGAGTTGTTTTCTGGTAAGGAAAGTCACTATTGCGCTCCCATTGCCATACACAGTGCAAATTGCACATGCGTCTGTTCCCAGCAAGTACAGTGTATCGGACTGAAGATGAGCTACTGTTCTTTTCAGTTTCCTAAGCAGAGTTGAACTAGATATGGCCCGTGTGTGTAGGAAGCACAGTTCTTATGTTCTGAGCAAGCTCACCGTTCTGGCCCTATAGGAAACACAGTAGAGTAGAAGAGTGCTCTTTTCTCTAAAGCAGAGTGTGTTTCTTGTAAGGCGAGCTCGCATTTGTTTCCCAGACAAAAATGGAGTTGAGTCACATGCAGTTTCTGGTCCTACGAGCAAGATTTGTTTTCTGGTAAGACGAGTCACTATTGTGCTCCAATTGCTATACACAGTGCAAATAGCACTCGCGTCTGTTCCCCGCAAGTACAGTGTATTGGACTGAAGAGGAGCTACTGTTCTTGTCAGTTTCCTAATCAGAATTGAACTAGATATGGCCGTGTGTGTAGGAAGCACAGTTCTTTTGTTCTGAGCAAGCTCACTGTTCGAACACCATAGGAAACACAGTAGAGTAGAAGAGTGCTCTTTTCTCAAAAGCAGAATGTGTTTCTTGTAATGCGAGCTAGCGTTTGTTTCCCAGTCCTAAATGGAGTTGAATCACATGCAGTTTCTGGTCCTACGAGCAAGAGATGTTTTCTGGTAAGGAAAGTCACTATTGCGCTCCCATTGCCATACACAGTGCAAATAGCCCTCGCGTCTGTTCCCAGCAAGTACAGTGTATCGGACTGAAGAGGAGCTACTGTTCTTGTCAGTTTCCTAAGCAGAATTGAACTAGATATGACCCGTGTGTTTAGGAAGCACAGTTATTATGTTCTGAGCAAGCTCACTGTTCTGGCCCTGTAGGAAACACAGTAGAGTAGAAGAGTGCTATTTTCTCTAAAGCAGAGTGTGTTTCTTGTAAGGCGAGCTAGCGTTTGTTTCCCAGTCCTAAATGGAGTTGAATCACATGCAGTTTCTGGTTGTACGAACAAGAGTTGTTTTCTGGTAAGGAAAGTCACTATTGCGCTCCCATTGCCCTACACAAGGCAAATAGCACTCGCTTCTTTTCCCAGCAAGTACAGTGTATTGGACTGAATAGGAGCTACTGTTCTTGTCAGTTTCCTAAGCAGAGTTGAACTAGATATGGTCCGTGTGTGTAGGAAGCACAGTTCTTTTGTTCTGAGCAAGCTCACTGTTAGGACCCCATAGGAAAAACAGTAGAGTAGAAGAGTGCTCTTTTCTCTAAAGCAGAGTGTGTTTCCTGTAAGGTGAGCTCGCGTTTGTTTCCCAGTCCTAAATGGAGTTGAGTCACATGCAATTTTTGGTCCTACGAGCAAGAGTTGTTTTCTGGTAAGAAGAGGCACTATTGCGCTACCATTGCCATACACAGGACAAATAGCACTGGCGTCTGTTCGCAGCAAGTACAGGGTATTGGACTGAAGAGGATCTACTGTTCTTGTCAGGTTCCTAAGCAGAGTTGAACTAGATATGGCCGTGTGTGTAGGAAGCACAGTTCTTTTTTTTCTGAGCAAGCTCACTGTTCTGGCCATACGGGAAACACAGTAGAGTAGAAGAGTGCTTTTTTCTCAAAAGCAGAGTGTGTTTCTTGTAAGGCGAGCTAGCGTTTGTTTCCCAGTCCTAAATGGAGTTGAATCGCATGCACTTTCTGGTCCTACGAGCAAGAGTTGTTTTCTGGTAAGGAAAGTCACTATTGCGCTACCATTGCCATACACAGTGCAAATAGCCCCACCTCTCTTCCCAGAAAGTACAGTGTATTGGACTTAAGAGGAGCTCCTGTTCTTGTCAGTTTCCTAAGCAGAGTTGAACTAGATATGGCCCGTGTGTGTAGGAAGCACAGTTCTTTTTTTCTGAGCAAGCTCACTGTTCTGGCCATATAAGAAACACAGTAGAGTAGAAGAGTGCTCTTTTCTCAAAAGCAGAGTGTGTTTCTTGTAAAGCGAGCTAGAGTTTGTTTCCCAGTCCTAAATGGAGTTGAATCACATGCAGTTTCTGGTCCTACGAGCAAGAGTTGTTTTCTGGTAAGAAGAGTCACTATTGTGCTGCCATTGCCATACACAGGACAGATAGCACTGGCGTCTGTTCCCAGCAAGTACAGTGTATTGGACTGAAGAGGATCTACTGTTCTTGTCAGGTTCCTAAGCAGACTTGAACTAGATATGGTCGTGTGTGTAGGAAGCACAGTTTTTTTGTTCTGAGCAAGCTCACTGTTCGGAACACATAGGAAACACAGTAGAGTAGAAGAGTGCTCTTTTCTCAAAAGCAGAGTGTGTTTCTTGGAAGAAGAGCTAGTGTTTGTTTCCCAGTCCTAAACGGAGTTGAGTCACATGCAGTTTTTTGTCCTACGAGCAAGATTTGTTTTCTGGTAAGACGAGTCACTATTGTGCTCCAATTGCTATACACAGTGCAAATAGCACTCGCGTCTGTTCCCCGCAAGTACAGTGTATTGGACTGAAGAGGAGCTACTGTTCTTGTCAGTTTCCTAATCAGAATTGAACTAGATATGGCCGTGTGTGTAGAAAGCACAGTTCTTTTGTTCTGAGCAAGCTCACTCTTCGAACACCATAGGAAACACAGTAGAGTAGAAGAGTGCTCTTTTCTCAAAAGCAGAATGTGTTTCTTATAAGGCGAGCTAGCGTTTGTTTCCCAGTCCTAAATGGAGTTGAATCACATGCAGTTTCTGGTCCTACGAGCAAGAGATGTTTTCTGGTAAGGAAAGTCACTATTGTGCTCCCATTGCCATACACAGTGCAAATAGCCCTCGCGTCTGTTCCCAGCAAGTACAGTGTATCGGACTGAAGAGGAGCTACTGTTCTTGTCAGTTTCCTAAGCAGAATTGAACTAGATATGACCCGTGTGTTTAGGAAGCACAGTTATTATGTTCTGAGCAAGCTCACTGTTCTGGCCCTGTAGGAAACACAGTAGAGTAGAAGAGTGCTATTTTCTCTAAAGCAGAGTGTGTTTCTTGTAAGGCAAGCTAGCGTTTGTTTCCCAGTCCTAAATGGAGTTGAATCACATGCAGTTTCTGGTTTTACGAACAAGAGTTGTTTTCTGGTAAGGAAAGTCACTATTGCGCTCCCATTGCCCTACACAAGGCAAATAGCACTCGCGTCTGTTCCCAGCAAGTACAGTGTATTGGACTGAATAGGAGCTACTGTTCTTGTCAGTTTCCTAAGCAGAGTTGAACTAGATATGGTCCGTGTGTGTAGGAAGCACAGTTCTTTTGTTCTGAGCAAGCTCACTGTTAGGACCCCATAGGAAACACAGTAGAGTAGAAGAGTGCTCTTTTCTCTAAAGCAGAGTGTGTTTCCTGTAAGGTGAGCTCGCGTTTGTTTCCCAGTCCTAAATGGAGTTGAGTCACATGCAATTTTTGGTCCTACGAGCAAGAGTTGTTTTCTGGTAAGAAGAGGCACTATTGCGCTGCCATTGCCATACACAGGACAAATAGCACTGGCGTCTGTTCGCAGCAAGTACAGGGTATTGGACTGAAGAGGATCTACTGTTCTTGTCAGGTTCCTAAGCAGAGTTGAACTAGATATGGCCGTGTGTGTAGGAAGCACAGTTCTTTTTTTCTGAGCAAGCTCACTGTTCTGGCCATACAGGAAACACAGTAGAGTAGAAGAGTGCTTTTTTCTCAAAAGGAGAGTGTGTTTCTTGTAAGGCGAGCTAGCGTTTGTTTCCCAGTCCTAAATGGAGTTGAATCGCATGCACTTTCTGGTCCTACGAGCAAGAGTTGTTTTCTGGTAAGGAAAGTCACTATTGCGCTACCATTGCCATACACAGTGCAAATAGCCCCACCTCTCTTCCCAGAAAGTACAGTGTATTGGACTGAAGAGGAGGTCCTCTTCTTGTCAGTTTCCTAAGCAGAGTTGAACTAGATATGGCCCGTGTGTTTAGGAAGCACAGTTCTTTTTTTCTGAGCAAGCTCACTGTTCTGGCCATATAGGAAACACAGTAGAGTAGAAGAGTGCTCTTTTCTCAAAAGCAGAGTGTGTTTCTTGTAAAGCGAGCTAGAGTTTGTTTCCCAGTCCTAAATGGAGTTGAATCACATGCAGTTTCTGGTCCTACGAGCAAGAGTTGTTTTCTGTTAAGAAGAGTCACTATTGTGCTGCCATTGCCATACACAGGACAGATAGCACTGGCGTCTGTTCCCAGCAAGTACAGTGTATTGGACTGAAGAGGATCTTCTGTTCTTGTCAGGTTCCTAAGCAGACTTGAACTAGATATGGCCGTGTGTGTAGGAAGCACAGTTTTTTTGTTCTGAGCAAGCTCACTGTTCGGAACACATAGGAAACACAGTAGAGTAGAAGAGTGCTCTTTTCTCAAAAGCAGAGTTTGTTTCTTGGAAGGCGAGCTAGCGTTTGTTTCCCAGTCCTAAAAGGAGTTGAATCACATGCAGTTTTTTGTCCTACGAGCAAGATTTGCTTTCTGGTAAGACGAGTCACTATTGTGTTCCAATTGCTATACACAATGCAAATAGCACTCGCGTCTGTTCCCCGCAAGTACAGTGTATTGGACTGAAGAGGAGCTACTGTTCTTGTCAGTTTCCTAATCAGAATTGAACTAGATATGGCCGTGTGTGTAGAAAGCACAGTTCTTTTGTTCTGAGCAAGCTCACTGTTCGAACACCATAGGAAACACAGTAGAGTAGAAGAGTGCTCTTTTCTCAAAAGCAGAGTGTGTTTCTTGTAAGGCGAGCTAGCGTTTGTTTCCCAGTCCTAAATGGAGTTGAATCACATGCAGTTTCTGGTCCTACGAGCAAGAGATGTTTTCTGGTAAGGAAAGTCACTATTGCGCTCCCATTGCCATACGCAGTGCAAATAGCCCTCGCGTCTGTTCCCAGCAAGTACAGTGTATCGGACTGAAGAGGAGCTACTGTTCTTGTCAGTTTCCTAAGCAGAATTGAACTAGATATGACCCGTGTGTTTAGGAAGCACAGTTATTATGTTTTGAGCAAGCTCACTGTTCTGGCCCTATAGGAAACACAGTAGAGTAGAAGAGTGCTCTTTTCTCTAAAGCAGAGTGTGTTTCTTGTAAGGCGAGCTAGCGTTTGTTTCCCAGTCCTAAATGGAGTTGAATCACATGCAGTTTCTGGTTTTACGAACAAGAGTTGTTTTCTGATAAGGAAAGTCACTATTGCGCTCCCATTGCCCTACACAAGGCAAATAGCACTCGCGTCTTTTCCCAGCAAGTACAGTGTATTGGACTGAATAGGAGCTACTGTTCTTGTCAGTTTCCTAAGCAGAGTTGAACTAGATATGGTCCGTGTGTGTAGGAAGCACAGTTCTTTTTTTCTGAGCAAGCTCAATGTTAGGACCCCATAGGAAAAACAGTAGAGTAGAAGAGTGCTCTTTTCTCTAAAGCAGAGTGTGTTTCCTGTAAGGCGAGCTTGCGTTTGTTTCCCAGTCCTAAATGGAGTTGAGTCACATGCAGTTTTTGGTCCTAGGAGCAAGAGTTGTTTTCTGGTAAGAAGAGGCAGTATTGCACTGCCATTGCCATGCACAGGACAAATAGCACTGGCGTCTGTTCGCAGCAAGTACAGGGTATTGGACTGAAGAGGATCTACTGTTCTTGTCAGGTTCCTAAGCAGAGTTGAACTAGATATGGCCGTGTGTGTAGGAAGCACAGTTCTTTTTTTCTGAGCAAGCTCACTGTTCTGGCCCTACAGGAAACACAGTAGAGTAGAAGAGTGCTCTTTTCTCAAAAGCAGAGTGTTTTTTTGTAAGGCGAGCTAGCGTTTGTTTCCCAGTCCTAAATGGAGTTGAATCACATGCAGTTTCTGGTTCTACGAGCAAGAGTTGTTTTATGGTAAGAAGAGTCACTATTACGCTCCCATTGCCATACACAGGACAAATAGCACTGTTGTCTGTTCCCAGCAAATACAGTGTATCGGACTGAAGAGGAGCTACTGTTCTTGTCAGTTTCCTAAGCAGAGTTGAACTTGATATGGTCGGTGTGTGTAGGAAGCTCAGTTCTTTTGAACTGAGCAAGCTCACTGTTCGGACCCCATAGGAAACAGAGTAGAATAGAAGAGTGCTCTTTTCTCAAAAGCAGAGTGGGTTTCTTGTAAGGCGAGCTAACGTTTGTTTACCAGTCCTAAATGGAGTTGAATCCCATCCAGTTTCTGGTCCTACGAGCAAGATTTGTTTTCTGGTAAGGAAGTCACTATTGCGCTCCCATTGCCATACACAGTGCAAATAGCACTCGCGTCTGTTCCCAGCAAGTACAGTATATCGGACTGAAGAGGAGCTACTGTTCTTGTCAGTTTCCTAAGCAGAGTTGAACGAGATATGGCCCGTTTGTGTAGGAAGCACAGTTCTTTTGTTCTGAGTAAGCTCACTGTTTGGACCCCATAGGAAACACAGTAGAGTAGAAGAGTGCTCTTTTCTCTAAAGCAGAGTGTGTTTCATGTAAGGAGAGCTAGCATTAGTTTTCCCAGTCCTAATTGGAGTTGAATCACATGCAGTTTCCTGTCCTATGAGCAAGAGTTGTTTTCTGGTAAGGAAAGTCACTATTGCGCTCCCATTGCCATACATAGTGCAAATAGCACTCGGTCCGATCCCAGCAAGTACAGTGTATCACACTGAAGAGGAGCTACTGTTCTTGTCAGTTTCCTAAGCAGAGTAGGACTAGATATGGCCCATGTGAACGAAGCACCGTTTTTTGTTCTGATCAAGCTCACTGTTCTGGCCCTATAGGAACACAAGAGTAGAAGAGGGCTCTTTTCTCAAAAGCAGAGTGTTTTTTTGTAAGGCTAGCTAGTGTTTGTTTCCCAGTCCTAAATGGAGTTGAATCACATGCAGTTTCTGGTCCTACGAGCAAGAGTTGTTTTCTGGTAAGAAGAGTCACTATTGTGCTCCCATAGTCATACACAGGGCAAATAGTCCTGGCGTCTGTTCCCAGCATGTACAGTGTATTGGACTGAAGAGGATCTACTGTTCTTGTCAGTTTCCTAAGCAGAATTGAACTAGATATGGCCCCTGTGTGCAGGAAGCACAGTTCTTTTGTTCTGAGGTAGCTCACTGTTCTGGCCCTTTAGGAAACACAGTATAGTAGAAAAATGCTCTTTTCTCAAAAGCAGAGTGTTTTTCTTGTAAGGAGAGCTAGCGTTTCTTTCCTAGTCCTAAATGAAGTTGAGACACATGCAGTTTTTGGTCCTTTGAGCAAGAGTTGTTTTCTGGTAAGAAGAGTCACTATTGTGCTCCAATTGCCATACACAGTGCAAATAGCACTCGCGTCTTTTCCCAGCAAGTACAGTGTATTGGACTGAATAGGAGCTACTGTTCTTGTCAGTTTCCTAAGCGGAGTTGAACTAGATATAGTCCGTGTGTGTAGGAAGCATAGATCTTTTGTTCTCAGCAAGCTCCCTGTTCTGGCCCTATAGGAAACACAGTAGAGTAGAAGAGTGCTCTTTTCTCAAAAGCAGAGTGTTTTTCTTGTAAGGCGAGCTAGCGTTTTTTTCCCAGTCCTAAATGGAGTTGAATCTCATCCAGTTTCTGGTCCTACGAGCAAGAGTTGTTTTCGGGTAAGGAAGTCACTATTGCGCTCCCATTGCCATACATAGTGCAAATAGCACTCGCGTCTGTTCCCAGCAAGTACAGTGTGTCGGGCTGAAGAGGAGCTACTGTTCTTGTCAGTTTCCAAAGCAGAGTTGAACGAGATATGGCCCGTGTGTAGGAAGCACAGTTCTTTTGTTCTAAGCAAGCTCACTGTTTGGACCCCATAGGAAACACAGTGGAGTAGAAGAGTGCTCTTTTCTCTAAAGCAGAGTGTTTTTCTAGTAAGACGAGTTTGCGTTTGTTTCCCAGTCCAAAATGGAGTTCACACAGGCAGTTTCTGGTCCTATGAGAATGAGTTGTTTTCTGGTAAGGAAAGTCAGTATTGTGCTCCCATTGCCATTCACAGTGCAAATAGCACTCGCGTCTCTTCCCAGGAAGTACAGTGTATTGGACTGAATAGGAGCTACTGTTCTAGTCAGTTTCCTAAGCAGAGTTGAACTAGATATGGTCGGTGTGTGTAGGAAGCACATTTCTTTTGTTCTGAGCAAGCTCACTGTTTGGACCCCATAGGAAACACAGTAGAGTAGAAGAGTGCTCTTTTCTCAAAAGCAGAGTGTGTTTCTTGTAAGGAGAGCTAGCGTTTGTTTCCCAATCCTAAATGGAGTTGAATCACATGCAGTTTCTGGTCCTACGAGCAAGAGTTGTTTTCTGTTAAGAAGAGTCAATATTGCGCTGCCATTGCCATACACAGGACAAATAGCCCTGTAGTCTGTTCCCAGCAAGTACAGTGTATTGGACTGAAGAGGATCTACTGTTCTTGTCAGGTTCCTAAGCAGAATTGAACTAGATATGGCCGTGTGTGTAGGTAGCACAGTTCATTTGTTCTGAGCAAGTTCACTGTTCGGACATCTTAGGAAACACTGTAGATTAGAAGAGTGCTTTTTTCTCTAAATCAGAGTGTGTTTCTTGTAGGGCGAGCGAGTGTTTGTTTCCCAGTCCTAAATGGAGTTGAATCACATGCAGTTTCTGGTCCTACGAGCAAGAGTTGTTTTCTGGTAAGAAGAGTCACTATTGTGCTCCCATTGTCATACACAGGGCAAATAGCACTCGCGTCTGTTCCCAGCATGTACAGTGTATTGGACTGAAGAGGATCTACTGTTCTTGTCAGGTTCCTAAGCAGAGTTGAACTAGATATGGCCGTGTGTGTAGGAAGCACAGTTTTTTTGTTCTGAGCAAGCTCACTGTTCGGAACCCATAGGAAACACAGTAGAGTAGAAGAGTGCTCTTTTCTGAAAAGCAGAGTGTGTTTCTTGGAAGGCAAGCTAGCGTTAGTTTCCCAGTCCGAAATGGAGTTGAGTCGCATGCAGTTTTTTGTCCTACGAGCAAGAGTTGTTTTCTTGTAAGACAATTCACTATTGTGCTCCAATATCCATACACAGTGCAAATAGCACTCGCGTCTGTTCCCCGCAAGTACAGTGTATTGGACTGAAGAGGAGCTACTGTTCTTGTCAGTTTCCTAAGCAGAGTTGAACTAGATATGGCCCGTGTGAAGGAAGCACAGTTCCTTTGTTCTGATCAAGCTCACTGTTCTGGCCCTATAGGAAACACAGTAGAGTAGAAGAGTGCTCTTTTCTCAAAAGCAGAGTGTTTTTTTGTAAGCCGAGCCAGCGTTTGTTTCCCAGTCCTAAATGGAGTTGAATCACATGCTGTTTCTGGTCCTACGAGTAAGAGTTGTTTTCTGGTAAGGAAGTCACTATTGCGCTCCCATTGTCATACACAGTGCAAATAGCACTCGCGTCTGTTCCCAGCAAGTACAGTGTATGGGACTGAAGAGGAGCTACTGTTCTTGTCAGTTTCCTAAGCAGAGTTGAACTAGATATGGCCCGTTTGTGTAGGAAGCACAGTTCTTTTGTTCTGAGTAAGCTCACTGTTTGGACCCCATAGGAAACACAGTAGAGTAGAAGAGTGCTCTTTTCTCTAAAGCAGAGTGTGTTTCATGTAAGGCGAGCTAGAATTAATTTTCCCAGTCCTGATTGGAGTTGAATCACATGCAGTTTCTGGTCCTACGCGCAAGAGTTGTTTTCTGGTAAGGAAAGTCACTATTGCGCTCCCATTGCCATACATAGTGCAAATAGCACTCGGTACGATACCAGCAAGTACAGTGTATCGGACTGAAGAGGAGCTACTGTTCTTGTCAGTTTCCTAAGCAGAGTTGAACTAGATATGGCCCGTGTGAAGGAAGCACTGTTCTTTTGTTCTGATCAAGCTCACTGTTCTGGCCCTATAGGAAACACAGTAGAGTAGAAGAGTGCTCTTTTCTGAAAAGCAGAGTGTTTTTTTTGTAAGGCTAGCTAGTGTTTGTTTCCCAGTCCTAAATGGAGTTGAATCACATGCAGTTTCTGGTCCTACGATCAAGAGATGTTTTCTGGTAAGAAGAGTCACTATTGTGCTCCCATTGTCATACACAGGGCAAATAGTACTGGCGTCTGTTCCAGCAAGTACAGTGTATTAGACTGAAGAGGATCTACTGTTCTTGTCAGTTTCCTAAGCAGAATTGAACTAGATATGGCCCCTGTGTGCAGGAAGCACAGTTCTTTTGTTCTGAGGAAGCTCACTGTTCTGGCCCTATTGGAAACACAGTATAGTAGAAGAATGCTCTTTTCTCAAAAGCAGAGTGTTTTTCTTGTAAGGAGAGCTAGCGTTTCTTTCCTAGTCCTAAATGAGGTTGAGACACATGCAGTTTTTGGTCTTATGAGCAAGAGTTGTTTTCTGGTAAGAAGAGTCAATATTGTGCTCCAATTGCCATACACAGTGCAAATAGCACTCGCGTCTGTTCCCAGCAAGTACAGTGTATTGGACTGAATAGGAGCTACTGTTCTTGTCAGTTTCCTAAGCGGAGTTGAACTAGATATAGTCCCTGTGTGTAGGAAGCATAGTTCTTTTGTTCTCAGCAAGCTCCCTGTTCTGGCCCTATAGGAAACACAGTAGAGTAGAAGAGTGCTCTTTTCTCAAAAGCAGAGTGTTTTTTTTGTAAGGCGAGCTAGTGTTTTTTTTCCCAGTCCTAAATGGAGTTGAATCTCATCCAGTTTCTGGTCCTACGAGCAAGTGTTGTTTTCGTGTAAGGAAGTCACTATTGCGCTCCCATTGCCATACATAGTGAAAATAGCACTCGCGTCTGTTCCCAGCAAGTACAGTGTGTCGGGCTGAAGATGAGCTACTGTTCTTGTCAGTTTCCTAAGCAGAGTTTAACTAGATATGGTCCGTGTGTAGGATGCACAGTTCTTTTGTTCTGAGCAAGCTCACTGTTCTGGCCCTATAGGAAACACAGTAGAGTAGAAGAGTGCTCTTTTCTCTAAAGCAGAGTGTGTTTCTTGTAAGGCGAGCTAGCGTTTGTTTCCTAGTCCTAAATGAAGTTGAGACACATGCAGTTTTTGGTCCTACGAGCAAGTGTTGTTTTCTGGTAAGAAGAGACACTTGCGCTCCAAATGCCACACACAGTGCAAATAGCACTCGCGTCTGTTTCCTTCATGTACAGTGTATTGGACTAAATAGGCTCTACTGTTCTTGTCAGTTTCCTCAGCAGAGTTGAACTAGATATGGTCCGTGTGTAGGAAGCACAGTTCTTTTGTTCTGAGCAAGCTCACTGTTCTGGCCCTATAGGAAACACAGTAGAGTAGAAGAGTGCTCTTTTCTCTAAAGCAGAGTGTGTTTCTTGTAAGGCGAGCTAGCGTTTGTTTCCCAGTCCTAAATGGAGTTGAATCACATGCAGTTTCTGGTCCTACGAGCAAGAGTTGTTTTATGGTAAGAAGAGTCACTATTGCTCTACCATTGCCATACACAGTACAAATAGCACTGTTGTCTGTTCCCAGCAGTACAGTGTATTGGACTGAAGAGGTTCTACTGTTCTTGTCAGGTTCCTAAGCAGAATTGAACTAGGTATGGCGGTGTGTGTAGGAAGCACGTTTTTTTTGTTCTGAGCAAGCTCACTGTTCGGACCTCATAGGAAACACAGTAGAACAGAAGAGTGGTCTTTTCTCAAAAGCAGAGTGTGTTTCTTGTAAGGCGGGCTAGCGTTTGTTTCCTAGTCCTAAATGGAGTTGAATCACATGCAGTTTTTGGTCCTACAAGCAAGAGTTGTTTTCTGGTAAGAAGAGTCACTATTGCGCTGCCATTGCCATACACAGGACAAATAACACTGGCGTCTTTTCCTAGCAAGTACAGTGTATTGGACTGAAGAAGATCTACTGTTCTTGTCAGGTTCCTAAGCAGACTTGAACTAGATATGGCCGTCTGTAGGAAGCACAGTTTTTTTGTTCTGAGCAAGCTCACTGTTCAGAACCCACAGGAACACAGTAGAGTACAAGAGTGCTCTTTTCTCAAAAGCAGAGTGTGTTTCTTGTAAGGCGAGCAAGCGTTTGTTTCCCAGAACTAAATGGAGTTGAGTCACATGCAGTTTTTTGTCCTACGAGCAAGAGTTGTATTCTGATAAGAAGAGTCACTATTGTGCTCCAATAGCCATACACAGTGCAAATAGCACTCGCGTCTGTTCCCAGCAAGTACAGTGTATCGGACTGAAGAGGAGCAACTCTTCTTCTCAATTTCCTAAGCAGAGTTGAACTAGATATGGCCCGTGTGTAGAAAGCACAGTTGTTTTGTTCTGAGCAAGCTCACTGTTCTGGCCCTATAGGAAACACAGTAGTGTAGAAGAGTGCTCTTTTCTCTAAAGCAGAGTGTGTTTCTTGTAAGGCGAGCTAACGTTTGTTTCCCAGTCCTAAATGGAGTTGAATCACATGCAGTTTCTGGTCCTATGAGCAAGAGTTGTTTTATGGTAAGAAGAGTCGCTATTGCGCTGCCATTGCCATACACAGGAAAAATAGCACTGGCGTCTCTTCCCAGCAAGTACAGTGTATTGGACTGAAGAGTATCTACTGTCCTTGTCAGGTTCCTAAGCAGAATTGAACTAGATATGGCCGTGTGTGTAGGAAGCACAGTTCTTTTGTTCTGAGCAAGCTCACTGTTCGGACCCCATAGGAAACACAGTAGAGTAGAATTGTGCTCTTTTCTCAAAAGCAGAGTGTCTTTCTTGTAAGCCGAGCTAGCATTTGTTTCCCAGTCCAAAATGGAGTTGAGTCACATGCAGTTTTTTGTCCTACGAGAAAGAGTTGTTTTCTGGTAAGAAGAGTCAATATTGTGCTCCAATAGACATACACAGTGCAAATAGCACTCGCGTCTGTTCCTAACAAGTACAGTGTATCGGACTGAAGCGGAGCTACTGTTCTTGTCAGTTTCCTAAGCAGAGTTGAACTAGATATGGCCCTTGTGTAGGAAGCACAGTTCATTTGTTCTGAGCAAGCTCACTGTTCTGGCCCTATAGGAAACACAGGAAAGTAGAAGAGTGTTCTTTTCTCTAAAGCAGAGTGTTTTTCTAGTAAGGCGAGCTAGCGTTTGTTTCCCAGTCCTAAATGGAGTTGAATCACATGCAGTTTCTGGTCCTACGAGCAAGAGTTATTTTATGGTAAGAAGAGTCACTATTATGCTGCCATTGCAATACACAGGACAAATAGCACTGGCGTCTCTTCCCAGCAAGTACAGTGTATTGGACTGAAGAGTATCTACTGTTTTTGTCAGGTTCCTAAGCAGAATTGAACTAGATATGGCCGTGTGTGTAGGAAGCACAGTTCTTTTGTTCTGAGCAAGCTCACTGTTCGGACCCCATAGGAAACACAGTAGAGTAGAATTGTGCTCTTTTCTCAAAAGCAGAGTGTGTTTCTTGTAAGGCGAGCTAGCGTTTGTTTCCCAGTCCTAAATGGAGTTGAGTCACATGCAGTTTCTGGTCCTACGAGCAAGAGTTGTTTTCTGGTAAGGAAAGTCACTATTGCTCTCCCATTGCCATACACGGTGCAAATAGCACATGCGTCTGTTCCCAGCAATTACAGAGTATCGGACTGAAGAGGAGCAACTGTTCTTGTCAGTTTCCTAAGCAGAGTTGAACTAGATATGGCCCGTGTGTGTAGGAAGCACAGTTATTATGTTCTGAGCAAGCTCACTGTTCTGGCCCTATAGGAAACAGAGTAGACTAGAAGAGTGCTCTTTTCTGTAAAGCAGAGTGTGTTTCTTGCAAGGCGAGCTCGCGTTTGTTTCCCAGTCCTAAATGGAGTTGAGTCACATGCAGTTTTTGGTCCTACGAGGAAGAGTTTTTTTCTGGTAAGAAGTGTCTCTATTGTGCTCCAAATGCCATATACAGTTCAAATAGAACTCGCGTCTGTTCCCAGCAAGTACAGTGTATCGGACTGAAGAGGAGCTACTGTTCTTGTCAGTTTCCTAAGCAGAGTTGAACTAGATATGGCCCGTGTGTGTAGGAAGCACAGTTATTATGTTCTGAGCAAGCTCACTGTTCTGGCCCTATAGGAAACACAGGAAAGTAGAAGAGTGTTCTTTTCTCTAAAGCAGAGTGTTTTTCTAGTAAGGCGAGCTAGCGTTTGTTTCCCAGTCCTAAATGGAGTTGAATCACATGCAGTTTCTGGTCCTACGAGCAAGAGTTATTTTATGGTAAGAAGAGTCACTATTATGCTGCCATTGCAATACACAGGACAAATAGCACTGGCGTCTCTTCCCAGCAAGTACAGTGTATTGGACTGAAGAGTATCTACTGTTTTTGTCAGGTTCCTAAGCAGAATTGAACTAGATATGGCCGTGTGTGTAGGAAGCACAGTTCTTTTGTTCTGAGCAAGCTCACTGTTCGGACCCCATAGGAAACACAGTAGAGTAGAATTGTGCTCTTTTCTCAAAAGCAGAGTGTGTTTCTTGTAAGGCGAGCTAGCGTTTGTTTCCCAGTCCTAAATGGAGTTGAGTCACATGCAGTTTCTGGTCCTACGAGCAAGAGTTGTTTTCTGGTAAGGAAAGTCACTATTGCTCTCCCATTGCCATACACGGTGCAAATAGCACATGCGTCTGTTCCCAGCAATTACAGAGTATCGGACTGAAGAGGAGCAACTGTTCTTGTCAGTTTCCTAAGCAGAGTTGAACTAGATATGGCCCGTGTGTGTAGGAAGCACAGTTATTATGTTTTGAGCAAGCTCACTGTTCTGGCCCTATAGGAAACAGAGTAGACTAGAAGAGTGCTCTTTTCTGTAAAGCAGAGTGTGTTTCTTGCAAGGCGAGCTCGCGTTTGTTTCCCAGTCCTAAATGGAGTTGAGTCACATGCAGTTTTTGGTCCTACGAGGAAGAGTTTTTTTCTGGTAAGAAGTGTCTCTATTGTGCTCCAAATGCCATATACAGTTCAAATAGAACTCGCGTCTGTTCCCAGCAAGTACAGTGTATCGGACTGAAGAGGAGCTACTGTTCTTGTCAGTTTCCTAAGCAGAGTTGAACTAGATATGGCCCGTGTGTGTAGGAAGCACAGTTATTATGTTCTGAGCAAGCTCACTGTTCTGGCCCTATAGGAAACACAGTAGAGTAGAAGAGTGCTCTTTTCTCTAAAGCAGAGTGTGTTTCTTGCAAGGCGAGCTCGCGTTTGTTTCCCAGTCCTAAATGGAGTTGAATCCCATGCAGTTTCTGGTAATACGAGCAAGAGTTGTTTTCTGGTAAGAAGAGTCACTACTGCGCTGCCATTGCCATACACAGGACAAATAGCACTGGCGTCTGTTCGCAGCAAGTACAGTGTATTGGACTGAAGAGGAGCTACTGTTCTTGTCAGTTTCCTAAGCAGAGTTGAACGAGATATGTCCCGCGTGTGTAGAAAGCACAGTTCTTTTGTTCTGAGCAAGCTCACTGTTTGGACCCCATAGGAAACTCAGTAGAGTAGAAGAGTGCTCTATTCTCAAAAGCAGAGTGTGTTTCTTGTAACGCGAGCTAGCGTTTGTTTCCCAGTCCTAAATGGAGTTGAATCACATGCAGTTTCTGGTCCTACAACCAAGAGTTGTTTTCTGGTATGAAGAGTCACTATTGCGGTGCCATTGCCATACACAGGACAAATAGCACTGTTGTCTGTTCCCAGCAGTACAGTGTATTAATCTGTAGAGGTTCTACTGTTCTTGTCAGGATCCTAAGCAGATTTGAACTAGATATGGCCGTGTGTGTAATAAGCACATTTCTTTTGTTCTGAGCAAGCTCACTGTTCTGGCCGTATAGGAAAAACAGTAGAGTAGAAGAGTGCTCTTTTCTCTAAAGCAGATTGTGTTTCTTGTAAGGCAAGTTAAGATTTTTTTCCCAGTCCTATATGGAGTTGAATCACATGCAGTTTCTGGTCCTACGAACAAGAGTTGTTTTCTGGTAAGGAAAGTCACGTTGCGCTCCCATTGCCATATACAGTGCAAATAGCACATGCGTCTGTTCCCAGCAAGTACACTGTATCGGACTGAAGAGGAGCAACTGTTCTTTTCAGTTTAATAAGCAGAGTTGAACTAGATATGGCCCGTGTCTGTAGGAAGCACAGTTATTATGTTCTGAGCAAGCTCACTGTACTGGCCCTATAGGAAACACAGTAGAGTAGAAGAGTGCTCTTTTCTGTAAAGCAGAGTGTGTTTCTTGCAAGGCGAGCTCGCGTTTGTTTCCCAGTCCTAAATGGAGTTGAGTCACATGCAGTTTTTGGAACGACGAGCAAGAGTTTTTTTCTGGTAAGAAGTGTCACTCTTGCGCTCCAAATGCCATATACAGTGCAAATAGCACTTGTGTCTGTTCCCAGCAAGTACAGTGTATTGGACTGAATAGGAGCTACTGTTCTTGTCAGTTTCCTAATTAGAGTTGAACTAGATATGGTCCGTGTGTGTAGGAAGCACAGTTCTTTTCTTCTGAGCAAGCTCACAGTTTGGACCCCATAGGAAACACAGTAGAGTAGATGAGTGCTCTTTTCTCAAAAGCAGAGTGTGTTTTTTGTAAGGCGAGCTAGCGTTTGTTTCCCAGTAATAAATGGATTTGAGTCACATGCAGTTTCTGGTCCTACGAGCAAGAGTTGTTTTCTGGTAAGAAGAGTCACTTTTGCCTTGCCATTGCCATACACAGGACAAATAGCACTGGTATCTGTTCGCAGAAAGAACAGTGTATTGGACTGAACAGGATCTACTGTTCTTGTCATGTTCCTAAGCAGACTTGAACTAGATATGGGCCTGTGTGTAGGAAGCACAGTTCTTTTTTTCTGAGCAGGCTCACTGTTCTGGCCCTACAGTAAACAAAGTAGAGTAGAAGAGTGCTCTTTTCTCAAAAGCAGAGTGTGTTTCTTTTAAGGCGAGCTAGCATTTGTTTCCCAGTTTTAAATGGAGTTGAATCACATGGAGTTTCTGGTCCTACGAGCAAGAGTTGTTTTCTGGTAAGAAGAGTCAATATTGCGCTGCCATTGCCCTACACAGGACAAATAGCACTGGCGTCGGTTCCCAGCAAGTACAGTGTATTGGACTGAAGAGGAGCTACTGTTCTTGTCAGTTTCCTAAGCAGAGTTGAACTAGATATGGTCCGTGTGTGTAGGAAGCACAGTTCTTTTGTTCTGAGCAAGCTCACTGTTTGGACCCCATAGGAAACACAGTAGAGTAGAAGAGTGCTCTTTTCTCTAAAGCAGACTGTGTTTCTTTAAGGCGAGCTAGCGTTTGTTTCCCAGTCCTAAATGGAGTGGAATCACATGCAGTTTCTTGTCCTACGAGCAAGAGTTGTTTTCTGGTAAGGAAAATCACTATTGCTCTCCTATTGCCATACACGGTGCAAATAGAACATGCGTCTGTTCCCATCAAGTACAGTGTATCAGACTGAAGAGGAGCAACTGTTCTTGTCAGTTTCCTAAGCAGAGTTGAACTAGATATGGCCCGTGTGTGTAGGAAGCACAGTTATTATGTTCTGAGCAAGCTCACTGTTCTGGCCCTATACGAAACACAGTAGAGTAGAAGAGTGCTCTTTTCTGTAAAGCAGAGTGTGTTTCTTCCAAGGCGAGCTCCCGTTTGTTTCCCAGTCCTAAATGGAGTTGAGTCACATGCAGTTTTTTGTCCTACGAGCAAGAGTTGTTTTCTGGTAAGAAGTGTCACTATTGTGCTCCAAATGCCATATACAGTGCAAATAGCACTCGCGTCTGTTCCCAGCAAGTACAGTGTATTGGACTGAATAGGAGATACTGTTCTTGTCAGTTTCCTAAGCAGAGTTGAACTTGTTATGGCCCGTGTGTGTAGGAAGCACAGTTCTTATGTTCTGAGCAAGCTCACTGTTCTGGCCCTATAGGAAACATAGTAGAGTAGAAGAGTGCTCTTTTCTCAAAAGCAGAGTGTGTTTTTGTAAGGCGAGCTAGCGTTAGTTTCCTAGTCCGTTATGGAGTTGAATCACATGCAGTTTCTGGTCCTATGAGCAAGAGTTGTTTTCTGGTAAGGAAAGTCACTATTGCGCTCCCATTGCCCTACACAGGGCAAATAGCACTCGCGTCTTTTCCCAGCAATTACAGTGTATTGGAGTGAATAGGAGCTACTGTTCTTGTCAGATTCCTAAGCAGAGTTGAACTAGATATGGTCCGTGTATGTAGGAAGCTCAGTTCTTTTGTTCTGAGCAAGCTCACTGTTTTGACCCCATAGGAAACACAGTAGAGTAGAAGAGTGCTCTTTTCTCTAAAGCAGAGTGTGTTTCTTGTAAGGTGAGCTAGCGTTTGTTTCCCAGTCCTAAATGGAGTGGAATCACATGAGGTTTCTGGTCCTACGAGCAAGAGTTGTTTTCTGGTAAGGAAAGTCACTATTGCGCTCCCATTGCCATACACAGTGCAAATTGCACATGCGTCTGTTCCCAGCAAGTACAGTGTATCAAACTGAAGAGGAGCTACTGTTCTTTTCAGTTTTTTAAGCAGAGTTGAACTAGATATGGCCCGTGTGTGTAGGAAGCACAGTACTTATGTTCTGAGCAAGCTCACTGTTCTGGCCCTATAGGAAAAACAGTAGAATAGATGTGTGCTCTTTTCTCTAAAGCAGAGTGTGTTTCTTGTAAGGCGAGCTAGCATTTGTTTCCCAGTCCTAATGGAGTGGAATCACATGCAGTTTCTAGTCCTACGAGCAAGAGTTGTTTTCTGGTAAGGAAAGTCACTATTGCGCTCCCATTGCCATACACAGTGCAAATAGCACATACGTCTGTTCCCAGCAAGTACAGTGTATCGGGCTGAAGAGGAGCTACTGTTCTTGTCAGTTTCCTAAGCAGAGTTGAACTAGATATGGCCCCTGTGTGTAGGAAGCATAGTTCTTATGTTCTGAGCAAGGTCACTGTTCTGGCCCTACAGGAAACACAGTAGAGTAGAAGAGTGCTCTTTTCTCTAAAGCAGAGTGTGTTTCTTGTGAGGCGAGCTCGCGTTTGTTTCCCAGTCCTAAATGGGGTTGAGTCACATGCAGTTTCTGGTCCTACGAGCAAGAGTTGTTTTCTGGTAAGAAGAGACACTATTGCGCTGCCATTGCCATACACAGGACAAATAGCACTGGCGTCTGTTCGCAGCAAGTACAGTGTATTGGACTGAAGAGGATCTACTGTTCTTGTCAGGTTCCTAAGCAGAGTTGAAATAGATATGGCCGTGTGTGTAGGAAGCACAGTTCTTTTTTTCTGAGCAAGCTCACTGTTCTGGCCCTACAGGAAACACAGTAGAGTAGAATAGTGCTCTTTTCTTAAAAGCAGAGTGTGTTTCTTGTAAGGCGAGCTAGCGTTTGTTTCCCAGTCCTAAATGGAGTTGAATCGCATGCACTTTCTGGTCCTACGAGCAAGAGTTGTTTTCTGGTAAGGAAAGTCACTATTGCGCTCCCATTGCCATACACAGTGCAAATAGCCCCACCTCTCTTCCCAGAAAGTACAGTGTATTGGACTGAAGATGAGCTACTGTTCTTGTCAGTTTCCTAAGCAGAGTTGAACTAGATATGGCCCGTGTGTGTAGGAAGCAGAGTTCTTTTTTTCTGAACAAGCTCACTGTTCTGGCCATATAGGAAACACAGTAGAGTAGAAGAGTGCTCTTTTCTCAAAAGCAGAGTGTGTTTCTTGTAAAGCGAGCTAGAGTTTGTTTCCCAGTCCTAAATGGAGTTGAATCACAAGCAGTTTCTGGTCCTACGAGCAAGAGTTGTTTTCTGGTAAGAAGAGTCACTATTGTGCTGCCATTGCCATACACAGGACAGATAGCACTGGCGTCTGTTCCCAGCAAGTACAGTGTATTGGACTGAAGAGGATCTACTGTTCTTGTCAGGTTCCTAAGCAGACTTGAACTAGATATGGCCGTGTGTAGGAAGCACAGTATTTTTGTTCTGAGCAAGCTCACTGTTCGGAACACATAGGAAACACAGTAGATTAGAAGAGTGCTCTTTTCTCAAAAGCAGAGTTTGTTTCTTGGAAGGCGAGCTAGCGTTTGTTTCCCAGTCCTAAACGGAGTTGAGTCACATGCAGTTTTTTGTCCTACGACCAAGATTTGTTTTCTGGTAAGACGAGTCACTATTGTGCTCCAATTGCTATACACAGTGCAAATAGCACTCGCGTCTGTTCCCCTCAAGTACAGTGTATTGGACTGAAGAGGAGCTACTGTTCTTGTCAGTTTCCTAATCAGAATTGAACTAGATATGGCCGTGTGTGTAGGAAGCACAGTTCTTTTGTTCTGAGCAAGCTCACTGTTCGAACACCATAGGAAACACAGTAGAGTAGAAGAGTGCTCTTTTCTCAAAAGCAGAGTGTGTTTCTTGTAAGGCGAGCTAGCGTTTGTTTCCCAGTCCTAAATGGAGTTGAATCACATGCAGTTTCTGGTCCTACGAGCAAGAGTTGTTTTCGGGTAAAGAAAGTCACTATTGCGCTCCCCTTGCCATACACTGTGCAAATAGCTCTCGCGTCTGGTCCCAGCAAGTACAGTGTATCAGACTGAAGAGGAGCTACTGTTCTTGTCAGTTTCCTAAGCAGAGTTGAACTAGTTATGGCCCGTGTGTGTAGGAAGCACAGTTCTTATGTTCTGAGCAAACTCACTGTTCTGGCCCTATAGTATACACAATAGAGTAGAAGAGTGCTCTTTTCTCAAAATCAGAGTGTGTTTTTGAAAGGCGAGCTAGTGTTTGTTTCCTAGTCCTAAATGGAGTTGAATCACATGCAGTTTCTGGTCCTGTGAACAATAGTTGTTTTCTGGTAAGGAAAGTCACTATTGCGCTCCCATTGCCCTACACAAGGCAAATAGCACTCGCGTCTTTTCCCAGCAAGTACAGTGTATTGGACTGAATAGGAGCTACTGTTCTTGTCAGTTTCCTAAGCAGAGTTGAACTAGATATGGTCCGTGTGTGTAGGAAGCACAGTTCTTTTGTTCTGAGCAAGCTCACTGTTAGGACCCCATAGGAAACACAGTAGAGTAGAAGAGTGCTCTTTTCTCTAAAGCAGAGTGTGTTTCTTGTAAGGCGAGATAGCGTTTGTTTCCCAGTCCTAAATGGAGTGGAATCACATGCAGTTTCAGATCCTATGAGCAAGAGTTGTTTTCTGGTAAGGAAAGTCACTATTGTGCTCCCATTGCCATACACAGGACATATAGCACATGTGTCTGTATTCAGCAAGTACAGTGTATTGGACTGAAGAGGAGCTACTGTTCTTGTCTGTTTCCTAAGCAGAGTTGAACTAGATATGGCCCGTGTGTGTAGGAAGCACAGTTCTTATATTCGGAGCAAGCTCACTGTTCTGGCCCTATAGGGAACACAGTAGAGTAGAAGAGTGCTCTTTTCTCAAAAGCAGAGTGTGTTTCTTGTAAGGCGAGCTAGCGTTTGTTTCCCAGTCCTAAATGGAGTTGAATCACATATAGTTTCTTGTCCTACGACCAAGAGCTGTTTTATGGTAAGAAGAGTCACTATTGCGCTGCCATTGCCATACACAGGACAAATAGCTCTGGCGTCTGTTCGCAGAAAGTACAGTGTATTGGACTGAAGAGGATCTACTGTTCTTGTCAGGTTCTTAAGCAGAATTGAACTAGATATGGCCGTGTGTGTAGGAAGCACAGTTCTTTTGTTCTGAGCAAGCTCACTGTTTGGACCCCATAGGAAACACAGTAGAGTAGAAGAGTGCTCTTTTTTCCAAAGCAGAGTATGTTTCTTGGAAGGCGAGCTAGCGTTTGTTTCCCACTCCTAAATGGAGTGGAATCACATGCAGTTTCTGGTCCTACGAGCAAGAGTTGTTTTCTGGTAAGGAAAGTCACTATTGCGCTCCCATTGCCATACACAGTGCAAATAGCTCTCGCGTCTGTTCGCAGCAAGTACAGTGTATCGGACTGAAGAGGAGCTACTCTTCTTGTCAGTTTCCTAAGCAGAGTTGAACTAGATATGGCCCGTGTTTGTAGGAAGCACAGTTCTTATGTTCTGAGCAAGCTCACTGTTCTGGCCCTATAGGAAACATAGTAGAGTAGAAGAGTGCTCTTTTCTCAAAAGCAGAGTGTGTTTTTGTAAGGCGAGCTAGCGTTTGTTTCCTAGTCCTAAATGGAGTTGAATCACATGCAGTTTCTGGTCCTATGAGCAAGAGTTGTTTTCTGGTAAGGAAAGTCACTATTGCGCTCCCATTGCCCAACACAAGGCAAATTGCAATCGCGTCTTTTCCCAGCAATTACAGTGTATTGGAATGAATAGGAGCTACTGTTCTTGTCAGTTTCCTAAGCAGAGTTGAAATAGATATGGTCCGTGTGTGTAGGAAGCACAGTTCTTTTATTCTGAGCAAGCTCACTGTTTGGACCCCATAGGAAACACAGTAGAGTAGAAGAGTGCTCTTTTCTCTAAAGAAGAGTTTGTTTCTTGTAATGCGAGCTAGCGTTTGCTTCCCAGTCCTAAATGGAGTGGAATCACATGCAGTTTCTGGTCCTACGAGCAAGAGTTGTTTTCTTGTAAGGAAAGTCACTATTGCGCACCCATTACCATACACAGTGCAAATTGTACATGCGTCTGTTCCCAGCAAGTACCGTGTATCGGACTGAAGATGAGCTACTGTTCTTTTCAGTTTTTTAAGCAGAGTTGAACTAGATATGGCCCGTGTGTGTAGGAAGCACAGTTCTTTTGTTCTGAGCAAGCTCACTGTTTGGACCCCATAGGAAACACAGTAGAGTAGAAGAGTGCTCTTTTCTCTAAAGCAAAGTGTGGTTCTTGTAAGGCGAGCTAGCGTTTGTTTCCCAGTCCTAAAAGGAGTTGAATCCCATGCAGTTTATGGTCCTACGAGCAAGAGTTGTTTTCTGGTAAGAAGAGTCACTATTGCGCTGCCATTGCCATACACAGTGCAAATAGCACTGGCGTCTGTTCGCAGCAAGTACAGTGTATTGGACTGAAGGGGATCTGCTGTTCTTGTCAGGTTCCTAAGCAGAATTGAACTAGATATGGCAGTGTGTGTAGGAAGCACATATCTTTTGTTCTTTGCAGGCTCACTGTTTGGACCCCATAGGAAACACAGTAGAGTAGAAGAGTGCTCTTTTCTTAAAAGCAGAGTGTGTTTCTTGTAAGGCGAGCTAGCGTTTGTTTCCCAGTCCTAAATGGAGTTGAATCAAATGCAGTCTGGTCCTATCAGCAAGAGTTGTTTTCTGGTAAGGAAAGTCACTATTGCACTCCCATTGCCATACACAGTGCAAATTGCACTCGTGTCTGTTCCCAGCAAGTACAGTGTATCGGAAGGAGAGGAGCTACTGTTCTTGTCAGTTTCCTAAGCAGAGTTGAACTAGATATGGCCAGTGTGTGTAGGAAACACAGTTCTAATGTTCTGAACAACCTCACTGTTCTGGCCCTATAGGAAACACAGTAGAGTAGAAGAGTGCTCTTTTTTCAAAAGCAGAGTGTGTTTCTTGTAAGGCGAGCTAGCATTTCTTTCCTAGTCCTAAATGGCGTTGAATCTCATGCAGTTTCTGGTCCTACGAACAAGAGTTGTTTTCTCGTAAGAAGAGTCACTATTGCGCTCCCATTGCCATACACAGGGCAAATAGCACTCGGGACTTTTCCCAACAAGTACAGTGTATTGGACTGAATAGGAGCTACTGTTCTTCTCAGTTTCCTAAGCAGAGTTGAACTAGATATGGTCCGTATGTGTAGGAAGGACAGTTCTTTTGTTCTGAGCAAGCTCACTGTTTGGACCCCATAGGAAACACAGTAGAGTAGAAGAGTGCTCTTTTCTCTAAAGCAAAGTGTGGTTCTTGTAAGGCGAGCTAGCGTTTGTTTCCCAGTCCTAAATGGAGTGGAATCACATGCAGTTTCTGGTACTTCGTGCACAAGTTGTTTTATGATAAGAATAGTCACTATTGCGCTGCCATTGCCATACACAGGACAAATAGCACTGGCGTCTGTTCCCAGCAAGTACAGTGTATCGGACTGAAGAGGATCTACTGTTCTTGTCAGGTTCCTAAGCAGAATTGAACTAGATATGGCCGTGTGTGTAGGAAGCACAGTTCTTTTGTTCTGAGCAAGCCCACTGTTCTGGCCCTATAGGAAACACAGTAGAGTAGAAGAGTGCTCTTTTTGCTAAAGCAGAGTGTGTTGATTGTAAGGCGAGCTAGCGTTTGTTTCCCAGTCTTAAATGGAGTGGAATCACATGCAGTTTCTGGTCCTATGTGCAAGAGTTGTTTTCTGGTAAGAAGAGTCACTATTGCGCTGCCATTGCCATACACAGGACAAATAGCACTGGCGTCTGTTCTCAGCAAGTACAGTGTATTGGACTGAAGAGGATCTACTGTTCTTGTCAGGTTCCTAAGCAGAATTGAAGTAGATATGGCAGTGTGTGTAGGAAGCACAGATCTTTTGTTCAGAGCAAGCTCACTCTTCGGACCCCATAGGAAACACAGTAGAGTAGAAGAGTGATCTTTTCTCAAAAGCAGAGTGTGTTTCTTGTAAGGCGAGCTAGAGTTTGTTTCCCTGTCCTAAATGGAGTTGAGTCACATGCAGTTTTTTGTCCTACGAGCAAGAGTTGTTTTCTGGTAAGACGAGTAACTATTTTGCTCCAATTGCCAGACACAGTAAAAATAGCACTCGCGTCTGTTCCCAGCAAGTACAGTGTATTGGACTGAATAGGAGCTACTGTTCTTGTCAGTTTCCTAAGCAAAGTTGAACTTGATATGGTCCATGTGTGTAGGAAGCACAGTTCTTTTGTTCTGAGCAAGCTCACTATTTAGACCCCATTGGAAACACAGTAGAGTGGAAGAGTGCTCTTTTCTCAAAAGCAGAGTGTGTTTCTTGTAAGGCGATATAGTGTTTGTTTCCCAGT
>NW_026737095.1:0-51000 GCF_949786415.1 Peromyscus eremicus | reverse complement strand
TGTACTTGCGGGAAAGAGACGCGAGTGCTATTTGCACTGTGTATGGCAATTGCAGCACAATAGTTACTCGTCTTACCAGAAAACAACTCTTGATCGTAGGACAAAAAACTGCATGTGACTCAACTCCATTTAGGACTGGGAAACAAACGCGAGATCGTCTTACCAGAAACACACTCTGTTTTAGAGAAAAGAGCACTCTTCTTCTCTACTGTGTTTCCTATAGGGCCAGAACAGTGAGCTTGCTCAGAACATAATAACTCTGCTTCCTACACACATAGGCCATATCTAGTTCAACTCTGCTTAGGAAACTGACAAGAACAGTAGCTCTTCTTCAGTCCGATACACTGTACTTGCTGAGAACAGACGCGAGTGCTACTTGCACTGTGTATGGCAATTGGAGCACAATAGTGACTCATCTTACCAGAAAACAACTCTTGCTCTTAGGACAAAAAACTGCATGTGACTCAACTCCATTTAGGACTGGGAAACAAACGCTAGCTCGCCTTCCAAGAAACACACTCTGCTTTAGAGAAAAGAGCACTCTTCTACTCTACTGTGTTTCCTATGGGGTCAAACAGAGAGCTTGCTCAGAACAAAAGAACTGTGCTTCCTACACACACGGACCATATGTAGTTCAACTCTGCTTAGGAACCTGACAAGAACAGTAGCTCCTCTTCAGAACAATACACTGTATTTGCTGGGAACAGACGCGAGTGCTATTTGCACAATGTATGGCAATGAGAGCACAACAGTGACTTTCCTTACCAGAAAACAACTCTTGCTCGTAGGACAAAAAAACTGCATGTGAGTCAACTCCATTTAGGACTGGGAAACAAACGCAAGCTCGCTTTCCAAGAAACACACTCTGCTTTTGAGAAAAGAGCACTCTTCTACTCTACTGTGTTTCCTATGTGTTCGGAACAGTGAGCTTGCTCAGAACAAAAAAACTGTGCTTCCTACAAACACGGCCATATCTAGTTCAACTCTGCTTAGGAACCTGACAAGAACAGTAGCTCCTCTTCAGTCCAATACACTGTACTTGCGGGGAATAGACGCGAGTGCTATTTGTACTGTGTATGGCAATTGGAGCACAATAGTGACTCGTCTTACCAGAAAACAACTCTTCCTCGTAGGACAAAAAACTGCATGTGACTCAACTCCATTTAGGACTGAGAAACAAACGCTAGCTCGCCTTACAAGAAACACACTCTGCTTTTGAGAAAAGAGCACTCTTCTACTGTACTGTGTTTCCTATGGGGTCTGAACAGTGAGATTGCTCAGAACAAAAGAACTGTGCTTCCTGCACACACGGCCATATCTAGTTCAATCTGCTTAGGAAACTGACAAGAACAGTAGCTCCTCTTCAGTCCGATACACTGTACTTGCTGGGAACAGACGCAAGTGCTATTTGCAATGTGTATGGCAAGGGGAGCGCAATAGTGACTTTCCTACCAGAAAACAACTCTTGCTCGTAGGACCAGAAACTGCATGTGATTCAACTCCATTTAGGACTGGGAAACAAATGCTAGCTCGCCTTTCATGAAACACACTCTGCTTTTGAGAAAAGAGCACTCTTCTACTCTACTGTGTTTCCTATGGCGTCCGAACAGTGAGCTTGCTCAGAACAAAAGAACTGTGCTTCCTACACACACAGGCCATATCTAGTTCAACTATGCTTAGGAAACTGACAAGAACAGTAGCTCCTCTTCAGTCCGATACACTGTAATTGCTGGGAACAGACGCGAGTGCTGTTTGCACTGTGTATGGCAATGGGAGTGCAATAGTGACTTTCCTACCAGAAAACAACTCTTGCTCGTAGGACCACAAACTGCATGTGATTCAATGCCATTTAGGACTGGGAAACAAACGCTCGCGCGCCTTACAAGAAACACACTCTGCTTTAGAGAAAAGAGCACTCTTCTACTCTACTGTGTTTCCTATGGGGTCCAAACAGTGAGCTTGCTCAGAACAAATGAACTGTGCTTCCTCGACACACGGGCCATATCTAGTTCAACTCTGCTTAGGAGACTGACAAGAACAATAGCTCCTCTTCAGTCAAATACACTGTACTGGCTGGGAACAGACGGGAGTGCTATTTGCACTGTGTATGGCAATGGGAGCGCAATAGTGACTTTCTTACCAGAAAACAACTCTTGCTCGTAGGACCAGAAACTGCATGTGATTCAACTCCATTTAGGACTGGGAAACAAACGCTAGCTCGCCTTACAAGAAACACACTCTGCTTTAGAGAAAAGAGCACTCTTCTACTCTACTGTCTTTCCTATGGGGTCCAAACTGAGAGCTTGCTCAGAACAAAAGAACTGTGCTGCCTACACAAATGGACCATATCGAGTTCAACTCTGCTTAGGAAACTGACAAGAACAGTAGCTCCTATTCAGTCCAATACACTGTACTTGCTGGGAACAGACGCGAGTGCTATTTGCACTGTGTACGGCATTTGCAGCGCAATAGTGACTCTTCTTACCAGAAAACAACTCTTGCTCATAGGACCAAAAACTGCATGTGACTCAAGTCCATTTAGGACTGGGAGTCACGCGAGCTCGCCTTAAAAGAAACACACTCTGCTTTAGAGAAAAGAACACTCTTCTACTCTGCTGTGTTTCCTACAGGGCCAGAACAGTGAGCTTGCTCAGAACAAATGAACTGTGCTTCCTAGACACACGGGCCGTATCTAGTTCAACTCTGCTTAGGAAACTGAGAAGAACTGTAGCTCCTCTCCAGTCCAATACACTGTACTTTCTCTGAACAGACGCGAGTGCTATTTGCACTGTGTATAACAATGGCTGCACAATAACGACTTTCCTTACCAGAAAACAACTCTTGCTCGTAGGACCAGAAACTCCATGTGATTCAACTCAATTTAGGACTGGGAAACAAAAATGCTAGCTCGCCTTACATGAAACACACTCTGCTTTTGAGAAAAGAGCACTCTTGTACTCTACTGTGTTTCCTATGGGGTCCGAACAGTGAGCTTGCTCAGAACAAAAGAACTGTGCTTCCTACACACGGGCCATATCTAGTTCAACTCTGCTTAGGAAACTGACAAGAACAGTAGCTCCTCTTCAGTCCAATACACTGTACTTGCGGGAAAGAGACGCGAGTGCTATTTGCACTGTGTATGGCAATTGCAGCACAATAGTTACTCGTCTTACCAGAAAACAACTCTTGATCGTAGGACAAAAAACTGCATGTGACTCAACTCCATTTAGGACTGGGAAACAAACGCGAGATCGTCTTACAAGAAACACACTCTGTTTTAGAGAAAAGAGCACTCTTCTTCTCTACTGTGTTTCCTATAGGGCCAGAACAGTGAGCTTGCTCAGAACATAATAACTCTGCTTCCTACACACATAGGCCATATCTAGTTCAACTCTGCTTAGGAAACTGACAAGAACAGTAGCTCTTCTTCAGTCCGATACACTGTACTTGCTGAGAACAGACGCGAGTGCTACTTGCACTGTGTATGGCAATTGGAGCACAATAGTGACTCATCTTACCAGAAAACAACTCTTGCTCTTAGGACAAAAAACTGCATGTGACTCAACTCCATTTAGGACTGGGAAACAAACTCTAGCTCGCCTTCCAAGAAACACACTCTGCTTTAGAGAAAAGAGCACTCTTCTACTCTACTGTGTTTCCTATGGGGTCAAACAGAGAGCTTGCTCAGAACAAAAGAACTGTGCTTCCTACACACACGGACCATATGTAGTTCAACTCTGCTTAGGAACCTGACAAGAACAGTAGCTCCTCTTCAGAACAATACACTGTATTTGCTGGGAACAGACGCGAGTGCTATTTGCACAATGTATGGCAATGAGAGCACAACAGTGACTTTCCTTACCAGAAAACAACTCTTGCTCGTAGGACAAAAAAACTGCATGTGAGTCAACTCCATTTAGGACTGGGAAACAAACGCAAGCTCGCTTTCCAAGAAACACACTCTGCTTTTGAGAAAAGAGCACTCTTCTACTCTACTGTGTTTCCTATGTGTTCGGAACAGTGAGCTTGCTCAGAACAAAAAAACTGTGCTTCCTACAAACACGGCCATATCTAGTTCAACTCTGCTTAGGAACCTGACAAGAACAGTAGCTCCTCTTCAGTCCAATACACTGTACTTGCGGGGAATAGACGCGAGTGCTATTTGTACTGTGTATGGCAATTGGAGCACAATAGTGACTCGTCTTACCAGAAAACAACTCTTCCTCGTAGGACAAAAAACTGCATGTGACTCAACTCCATTTAGGACTGAGAAACAAACGCTAGCTCGCCTTACAAGAAACACACTCTGCTTTTGAGAAAAGAGCACTCTTCTACTGTACTGTGTTTCCTATGGGGTCTGAACAGTGAGATTGCTCAGAACAAAAGAACTGTGCTTCCTGCACACACGGCCATATCTAGTTCAATCTGCTTAGGAAACTGACAAGAACAGTAGCTCCTCTTCAGTCCGATACACTGTACTTGCTGGGAACAGACGCAAGTGCTATTTGCAATGTGTATGGCAAGGGGAGCGCAATAGTGACTTTCCTACCAGAAAACAACTCTTGCTCGTAGGACCAGAAACTGCATGTGATTCAACTCCATTTAGGACTGGGAAACAAATGCTAGCTCGCCTTTCATGAAACACACTCTGCTTTTGAGAAAAGAGCACTCTTCTACTCTACTGTGTTTCCTATGGGGTCCGAACAGTGAGCTTGCTCAGAACAAAAGAACTGTGCTTCCTACACACACAGGCCATATCTAGTTCAACTATGCTTAGGAAACTGACAAGAACAGTAGCTCCTCTTCAGTCCGATACACTGTAATTGCTGGGAACAGACGCGAGTGCTGTTTGCACTGTGTATGGCAATGGGAGTGCAATAGTGACTTTCCTACCAGAAAACAACTCTTGCTCGTAGGACCACAAACTGCATGTGATTCAATGCCATTTAACACTGGGAAACAAACGCTCGCGCGCCTTACAAGAAACACACTCTGCTTTAGAGAAAAGAGCACTCTTCTACTCTACTGTGTTTCCTATGGGGTCCAAACAGTGAGCTTGCTCAGAACAAATGAACTGTGCTTCCTCGACACACGGGCCATATCTAGTTCAACTCTGCTTAGGAGACTGACAAGAACAATAGCTCCTCTTCAGTCAAATACACTGTACTGGCTGGGAACAGACGGGAGTGCTATTTGCACTGTGTATGGCAATGGGAGCGCAATAGTGACTTTCTTACCAGAAAACAACTCTTGCTCGTAGGACCAGAAACTGCATGTGATTCAACTCCATTTAGGACTGGGAAACAAACGCTAGCTCGCCTTACAAGAAACACACTCTGCTTTAGAGAAAAGAGCACTCTTCTACTCTACTGTCTTTCCTATGGGGTCCAAACTGAGAGCTTGCTCAGAACAAAAGAACTGTGCTGCCTACACAAATGGACCATATCGAGTTCAACTCTGCTTAGGAAACTGACAAGAACAGTAGCTCCTATTCAGTCCAATACACTGTACTTGCTGGGAACAGACGCGAGTGCTATTTGCACTGTGTACGGCATTTGCAGCGCAATAGTGACTCTTCTTACCAGAAAACAACTCTTGCTCATAGGACCAAAAACTGCATGTGACTCAAGTCCATTTAGGACTGGGAGTCACGCGAGCTCGCCTTAAAAGAAACACACTCTGCTTTAGAGAAAAGAACACTCTTCTACTCTGCTGTGTTTCCTACAGGGCCAGAACAGTGAGCTTGCTCAGAACAAATGAACTGTGCTTCCTAGACACACGGGCCATATCTAGTTCAACTCTGCTTAGGAAACTGAGAAGAACTGTAGCTCCTCTCCAGTCCAATACACTGTAATTTCTCTGAACAGACGCGAGTGCTATTTGCACTGTGTATAACAATGGCTGCACAATAACGACTTTCCTTACCAGAAAACAACTCTTGCTCGTAAGACCAGAAACTCCATGTGATTCAACTCAATTTAGGACTGGGAAACAAAAATGCTAGCTCGCCTTACATGAAACACACTCTGCTTTTGAGAAAAGAGCACTCTTGTACTCTACTGTGTTTCCTATGGGGTCCGAACAGTGAGCTTGCTCAGAACAAAAGAACTGTGCTTCCTACACACGGGCCATATCTAGTTCAACTCTGCTTAGGAAACTGACAAGAACAGTAGCTCCTCTTCAGTCCAATACACTGTACTTGCGGGAAAGAGACGCGAGTGCTATTTGCACTGTGTATGGCAATTGCAGCACAATAGTTACTCGTCTTACCAGAAAACAACTCTTGATCGTAGGACAAAAAACTGCATGTGACTCAACTCCATTTAGGACTGGGAAACAAACGCGAGATCGTCTTACAAGAAACACACTCTGTTTTAGAGAAAAGAGCACTCTTCTTCTCTACTGTGTTTCCTATAGGGCCAGAACAGTGAGCTTGCTCAGAACATAATAACTCTGCTTCCTACACACATAGGCCATATCTAGTTCAACTCTGCTTAGGAAACTGACAAGAACAGTAGCTCTTCTTCAGTCCGATACACTGTACTTGCTGAGAACAGACCCGAGTGCTACTTGCACTGTGTATGGCAATTGGAGCACAATAGTGACTCATCTTACCAGAAAACAACTCTTGCTCTTAGGACAAAAAACTGCATGTGACTCAACTCCATTTAGGACTGGGAAACAAACTCTAGCTCGCCTTCCAAGAAACACACTCTGCTTTAGAGAAAAGAGCACTCTTCTACTCTACTGTGTTTCCTATGGGGTCAAACAGAGAGCTTGCTCAGAACAAAAGAACTGTGCTTCCTACACACACGGACCATATGTAGTTCAACTCTGCTTAGGAACCTGACAAGAACAGTAGCTCCTCTTCAGAACAATACACTGTATTTGCTGGGAACAGACGCGAGTGCTATTTGCACAATGTATGGCAATGAGAGCACAACAGTGACTTTCCTTACCAGAAAACAACTCTTGCTCGTAGGACAAAAAACTGCATGTGAGTCAACTCCATTTAGGACTGGGAAACAAACGCAAGCTCGCTTTCCAAGAAACACACTCTGCTTTTGAGAAAAGAGCACTCTTCTACTCTACTGTGTTTCCTATGTGTTCGGAACAGTGAGCTTGCTCAGAACAAAAAAACTGTGCTTCCTACAAACACGGCCATATCTAGTTCAACTCTGCTTAGGAACCTGACAAGAACAGTAGCTCCTCTTCAGTCCAATACACTGTACTTGCGGGGAATAGACGCGAGTGCTATTTGTACTGTGTATGGCAATTGGAGCACAATAGTGACTCGTCTTACCAGAAAACAATTCTTCCTCGTAGGACAAAAAACTGCATGTGACTCAACTCCATTTAGGACTGAGAAACAAACGCTAGCTCGCCTTACAAGAAACACACTCTGCTTTTGAGAAAAGAGCACTCTTCTACTGTACTGTGTTTCCTATGGGGTCTGAACAGTGAGATTGCTCAGAACAAAAGAACTGTGCTTCCTGCACACACGGCCATATCTAGTTCAATCTGCTTAGGAAACTGACAAGAACAGTAGCTCCTCTTCAGTCCGATACACTGTACTTGCTGGGAACAGACGCAAGTGCTATTTGCAATGTGTATGGCAAGGGGAGCGCAATAGTGACTTTCCTACCAGAAAACAACTCTTGCTCGTAGGACCAGAAACTGCATGTGATTCAACTCCATTTAGGACTGGGAAACAAATGCTAGCTCGCCTTTCATGAAACACACTCTGCTTTTGAGAAAAGAGCACTCTTCTACTCTACTGTGTTTCCTATGGGGTCCGAACAGTGAGCTTGCTCAGAACAAAAGAACTGTGCTTCCTACACACACAGGCCATATCTAATTCAACTATGCTTAGGAAACTGACAAGAACAGTAGCTCCTCTTCAGTCCGATACACTGTAATTGCTGGGAACAGACGCGAGTGCTGTTTGCACTGTGTATGGCAATGGGAGTGCAATAGTGACTTTCCTACCAGAAAACAACTCTTGCTCGTAGGACCACAAACTGCATGTGATTCAATGCCATTTAGGACTGGGAAACAAACGCTCGCGTGCCTTACGAGAAACACACTCTGCTTTAGAGAAAAGAGCACTCTTCTACTCTACTGTGTTTCCTATGGGGTCCAAACAGTGAGCTTGCTCAGAACAAATGAACTGTGCTTCCTCGACACACGGGCCATATCTAGTTCAACTCTGCTTAGGAGACTGACAAGAACAGTAGCTCCTCTTCAGTCAAATACACTGTGCTTGCTGAGAACAGACGAGAGTGCTATTTGCACTGTGTATGGCATTTGGAGCGCAATAGTGACTCTTCTTACCAGAAAACAAGTCTTGCTCGTAGGACCAAAAACTGCCTGTGACTCAACTCCATTTAGGACTGGGAAACAAATGCGAGCTCGCCTTACAAGAAACACACTCTGCTTTTGAGAAAAGAGCACTCTTCTACGCCACTGTGTTTCCTATGGGGTCCAAACAGAGAGCTTGCTCAGAACAAAAGAACTGTGCTTCCTACACACACGGACCATATGTAGTTCATCTGCTTAGGAACCTGACAAGAACAGTAGCTCCTCTTCAGACCAATACACTGTATTTGCTGGGAACAGACGCGAGTGCTATTTGCACTGTGTATGGCAATGAGAGCACAATAGTGACATTCCTTACCAGAAAACAACTCTTGCTCGTAGGACAAAAAACTGCATGTGACTCAACTCCATTTATGACTGGGAAACAAACGCAAGCTCGCTTTCCAAGAAACACACTCTGCTTTTGAGAAAAGAGCACACTTCTACTCTACTGTGTTTCCTATGTGTTCGGAACAGTGAGCTTGCTCAGAACAAAAAAACTGTGCTTCCTACAAACACGGCCATATCTAGTTCAATTCTGCTTAGGAACCTGACAAGAACAGTACTTCCTATTCAGTCCAATACACTGTACTTGCTGGGAACAGACGCGAGTGCTATTTGTCCTGTGTATGGCAATGGGAGCACAATAGTGACTCTTCTTACCAGAAAACAACTCTTGCTCATAGGAATAGAAACTGCATGTGATTCAACTCATTTTAGGACTGGGAAACAAACGCTAGCTCGCCTTACAAGAAACACACTCTGCTTTTGAGAAAAGAGCACTCTTCTACACCACTGTGTTTCCTATGGGGTCCAAACAGTGAGCTTGCTCAGAACAAAAGAACTGTGCTTCCTACACACATGGACCATATCTAGTTCAACTCTGCTTAGGAAACTGACAAGAACAGTAGCTCCTATTCAGTCCAATACACTGTGCTTGCTGAGAACAGACGAGAGTGCTATTTGCACTGTGTATGGCATTTGGAGCGCAATAGTGACTCTTCTTACCAGAAAAAAAGTCTTGCTCGTAGGACCAAAAACTGCCTGTGACTCAACTCCATTTAGGACTGGGAAACAAATGCGAGCTCGCCTTACAAGAAACACACTCTGCTTTAGAGAAAAGAGCACTCTTCTTCTCTACTGTGTTTCCTATAGGGCCAGAACAGTGAGCTTGCTCAGAACATAATAACTGTGCTTCCTTCACACACGGGCCATATCTAGTTCAACTCTGCTTAGGAAACTGACAAGAACAGTAGCTCCTCTTCATTCCGATACACTGTACTTGCTGAGAACAGATGCGAGTGCTACTTGCACTGTGTATGGCAATTGGAGCACAATAGTGACTCGTCTTACCCGAAAACTACTCTTGCTCGTAGGACAAAAAACTGCATGTGACTCAACTCCATTTAGGACTGGGAAACAAACTCTAGCTCGCCTTACAAGAAACACACTCTGTTTTTGAGAAAAGAGCACTCTTCTACTCTACTGTGTTTCCTATAGGGCCAGAACAGTGAGCTTGCTCAGAACAAATGAACTGTGCTTCCTCGACACACGTGCCATATCTAGTTCAACTCTGCTTAGGAGACTGACAAGAACAGTAGCTCCTCTTCAGTCCAATACACTGTACTTGCTGGGAACAGACGCGAGTGCTATTTGCACTGTGTATGGCAATGAGAGCTCAATAGTGGCTTTCCTTACCAGAAAACAACTCTTGCTCGTAGGACCACACACTTCTTGTGATTCAACGTCATTTAGGACTGGGAAACAAATGCTAGCTCGACTTACAAGAAACACACTCTGCTTTTGAGAAAAGAGCACTCTTCTACTCTACTGTGTTTCCTATGGGGTCCAAACAGTGAGCTTGCTCAGAACAAAAGAACTGTGCTTCCTGCACACACGGGCCATATCTTGTTCAACTCTGCTTAGGAAACTGACAAGAACAGTAGCTCCTCTTCAGTACAATACACTGCACTTGCGGGGAAGAGACGAGAATGCTATTTGAAATGTGTATGGCAATTGGAGCACAATAGTGACTCGTCTTACCAGAAAACAACTCTTGCTCATAGGCAAAAAAACTGCATGTGACTCAACTCCATTTAGTTCTAGGAAACAAACGCTAGCTCGCCTTACAAGAAACACACTCTGCTTTAGAGAAAAGAGCACTCTTCTACTCTACTGTGTTTCCTATGGGGTCCAAACAGTGAGCTTGCTCAGAACAAATGAACTGTGCTTCCTCGACACACGGGCCATATCTAGTTCAACTCTGCTTAGGAGACTGACAAGAACAGTAGCTCCTCTTTAGTCAAATACACTGTACTTGCTGGGAACAGACGGGAGTGCTTTTTGCAATGTGTATGGCAATGGGAGCGCAATAGTGACTTTCCTTACCAGAAAACAACTCTTGCTCATACGACCAGAAACTGCATGTGATTCAACTCCATTTAGGACTGGGAAACAAACGCTAGCTCGCCTTACAAGAAACACACTCTGCTTTTGAGAAAAGAGCACTCTTCTACTCTACTGTGTTTCCTATAGGGCCAGAACATTGAGCTTGCTCAGAACATAAGAACTGTGCTTTCTATACACACGGTCCTTATCTAGTTCAACTCTGCTTAGGAAACTGACAAGAACAGTAGCTCCTCTTCAGTCCGATACACTGTACTTGCTGGGAAAAGACGCTAGTGCTATTTGCACTGTGTATGGCAATGGGAGCGCAATAGTGACTTTCTTTACCAGAAAACAACTCTTGCTCGTAGGACCAGAAACTGCATGTGATTCAACTCCATTTAGGACTGGGAAACAAACGCTAGCTCGCCTTACAAGAAACACATTCTGCTTTTGAGAAAAGAGCACTCTTCTACTCTGCTGTGTTTCCTATGGGGTCCAAACAGTGAGCTTACTCAGAACAAAAGAACTGTAATTCCTACACACATGGACCATATCTAGTTCAACTCTGCTTAGGAAACTGACAAGAACAGTAGCTCCTATTCAGTCCAATACACTGTGCTTGCTGGGAACAGACGCGAGTGCTATTTGCACTGTGTATGGCATTTGGAGCACAATAGTGACTCTTCTTACCAGAAAACAACTCTTGCTCGTAGGACCAAAAACTGCCAGTGACTCAACTCCATTTAGGACTGGGAAACAAACGCTAGCTCGCCTTACAAGAAACACACTCTGCTTTAGAGAAAAGAGCACTCTTCTACTCTACTGTGTTTCCTATAGGGCCAGAACAATGAGCTTGCTCAGAACAAAAGAACTCTGCTTCCTACACACATGGAACATATCTAGTTCAACTCTGCTTAGGAAACTGACAAGAACCGTAGCTCCTCTTCATTCTGATACACTGTACTTGCTGAGAACAGACGCGAGTGCTACTTGCACTGTGTATGGCAATTGGAGCACAATAGTGACTCGTCTTACCAAAAACAACTCTTGCTCGTAGCACAAAAAACTGCATGTGATTCAACTCCATTTAGGACTGGGAAACAAACGCTAGCTCGCCTTACAAGAAACACACTCTGCTTTTGAGAAAAGAGCACTCTTCTACTCTACAGTGTTTCCTATAGGGCCAGAACAGTGAGCTTGCTCAGAACAAATGAACTGTGCTTCCTAGACACACGCGCCATATCTAGTTCAACTCTGCTTAGGAGACTGACCAGAACAGTAGCTCCTCTTCAGTCCAATACACTGTACTTCCTGGGAACAGACTTGAGTGCTATTTGCACTGAGTATGGCAATGAGAGCACAATAGTGGCTTTCCTTACCAGAAAACAACTCTTGATCGTAGGACCACACACTGCATGTGATTCAACGCCATTTATGACTGGAAAACAAATGCTAGCTCGCCTTACAAGAAACACACTCTGCTTCTGAGATAAGAGCATTCTTCTTCTCTACTGTGTTTCCTATGGGGTCCAAACAGTGAGCTTGCTCAGAACAAAAGAACTGTACTTCCTACACACATCGACCATATCTAGTTCAACTCTGCTTAGGAAACTGACAAGAACAGTAGCTCCTCTTCAGTCCAATACACTGTACTTGCGGGGAAGAGACGCGAGTGCTATTTGCACTGTGTATGGCAATTGGAGCACAATAGTGACTCGTCTTACCAGAAAACAACTCTTGCTCGTAGGACAAAAAACTGTATGATACACAACTCCATTTAGGTCTGGGAAACAAATGCTAGCTTGCCTTACATGAAACACTCTCTGCTTTTGAGAAAAGAGCACTCTTCTACTCTACTGTGTTTCCTATGGGGTCCAAACAGTGAGCTTGCTCAGAACTAAGAACTGTGCTTCCTACACACATGGACCATATCTAGTTCAACTCTGCTTAGGAAACTGACAAGAAGAGTAGCTCCTATTCAGTCCGATACACTGTACTTGCTGGGAACATACGCAAGTGCTATTTGCACTGTGTATGGCAAAGGGAGCACAATAGTGACTTTCCTTACCAGAAAACAACTCTTGCTCGTAGGACCAGAAACTGCATGTGATTAAACCCCATTTAGGACTGGGAAACAAATGATAGCTTGCCTTACAAAAAACACACTCTGCTTTTGAGAAAAGAGCACTCTTCTACTCTACTGTGTTTCCTATGGGGTCCGAAAAGTGAGCTTGCTCAGAACAAAAGAACTGTGCTTCCTACACGCACGGCCATATCTAGTTCAATTCTGCTTAGGAACCTGACATGAACAGTAGTTCCTATTCAGTCCAATACACTGTACTTGCTGGGAACAGACGCGAGTGCTATTTGTCCTGTGTATGGCAATGGGAGCGCAATAGTGACTCTTTTTACCAGAAAACAACTCTTGCTCATAGGAATAGAAACTGCATGTGATTCAACCCCATTTAGGACTGGAAAACAAACGCTAGCTCGCCTTACAAGAAACACACTCTGCTTTTGAGAAAAGAGCACTCTTCTAAGCCACTGTGTTTCTTATGGGGTCCAAACAGTGAGATTGCTCAGAACAAAAGAACTGTGCTTCCTACACACATGGACCATATCTATTTCAACTGTGCTTAGGAAACTGACAAGAACAGTAGCTCCTCTTCATTCCGATACACTGTACTTGCTGAGAACAGATGCGAGTGCTACTTGCACTGAGTATGGCAATTGGAGCACAATAGTGACTCGTCTTACCAGAAAACAACTCTTGCTTCTAGCACAAAAAACTGCATGTGACTCAACTCCATTTAGGACTGGGAAACAAACTCTAGCTCGCCTTACAAGAAACACACTCTGCTTTTGAGAAAAGAGCACTCTTCTACTCTACAGTGTTTCCTATAGGGCCAGAACAGTGAGCTTGCTCAGAACAAATGAACTGTGCTTCCTAGACACACGGACCATATCTAGTTCAACTCTGCTTAGGAGACTGACAAGAACAGTAGCTCCTCTTCAGTCCAATACACTGTACTTCCTGGGAACAGACGCGAGTGCTATTTGCACTGTGTATGGCAATGAGAGCGCAATAGTGGTTTTCCTTACCAGAAAACAACTCTTGCTCGTAGTACCACACACTGCTTGTGATTCAACGCCATTTAGGACTGGGAAACAAATGCTAGCTCGCCTTACAAGAAACACACTCTGCTTCTGAGAAAAGAGCACTCTTCTACTCTACTGTGTTTCCTATGGGGTCCAAACAGTGAGCTTGCTCAGAACCAAAGAACTGTGCTTCCTACACACATCGACCATATCTAGTTCAACTCTGCTTAGGAAACTGACAAGAACAGTAGCTCCTCTTCAGTCCAATACACTGTACTTGCGCGGAAGAGACGAGAGTGCTATTTGCACTGTGTATGGCAATTGGAGCACAATAGTGACTCGTCTTACCAGAAAACAACTCTTGCTCGGAGGCAAAAAAACTGCATGTGACTCAACTCCATTTAGTTCTAGGAAACAAACGCTAGCTCGCCTTACAAGAAACACACTCTGCTTTAGAGAAAAGAGCACTCTTCTACTCTACTGTGTTTCCTATGGGGTCCGAACAATGAGCTTTCTCAGAACAAAAGAACGGTGCTTCCTACACACACAGCCATATCTACTTCAATTCTGCTTATGAACCTGACAAAACAGTAGCTCCTCTTCAGTCCAATACACTGTACTTGCTGGGAACAGACGCGAGTGCTATTTGCACTGTGTATGGCAATGGGAGCGCAATAGTGACTATTCTTATCATAAAACAACTCTTGCTCATAGGACCAGAAACTGCATGTGATTCAACTCCGTTTAGGACTGGGAAACAAATGCTAGCTCGCCTTACATGAAACACTCTCTGCTTTTGCGAAAAGAGCACTCTTCTACTCTACTGTTTTTCCTATGGGGTCCAAACAGTGAGCTTGCTCAGAACAAAGAACTGTGCTTCCTACACACATGGACCATATCTAGTTCAACTCTGTTTAGGAAACTGACAAGAACAGTAGCTCCTCTTCAGTCCGATACACTGTACTTGCTGGGAACAGACGCGAGTGCTATTTGCACTGTGTCTGGCAAAGGGAGCACAATAGTGACTTTCCTTACCAGAAAACAACTCTTGCTCGTAGGACCAGAAACTGCATGTGATTCAACTCAATTTAGGACCGGGAAACAAACGATAGCTTGCCTTACAAAAAACACACTCTGCTTTTGAGAAAAGAGCACTCTTCTATCTACTGGGTTTCCTATGTGGTCCGAACAGTGAGCTTGCTCAGAACAAAAGAACTGTGCTTCCTACACACACGGCCATATCTAGTTGAATTCTGCTTAGGAACCTGACAAGAACAGTAGATCCTCTTCAGTCCAATACACTGTACTTTCTGCGAACAGACGCCAGTGCTATTTGTCCTGTGCATGGCAATGGCAGCAAAACAGTGACTATTCTTACCATAAAACAACTCTTGCTCGTAGGACCAGAAACTGCATGTGATTCAACTCCATTTAGGACTGGGAAACAAACGCTAGCTTGCCTTACAAGAAACACACTCTGCTTTAGAGAGAAGAGCACTCTTCTACTCTACTGTGTTTCCTATGGGGTCCAAACAGTAAGCTTGCTCAGAACAAAAGAACTGTGCTACCTACACACAAGGACCATATGTAGTTCAACTCTGCTTAGGAAACTGACAAGAACAGTAGCTCCTCTTCAGTCCAATACACTGTACTTGCTGGGAACAGACGCGAGTGCTATTTGCCCTGTGTATGGCAATGGGAGCGCAATAGTGACTTTCCTTACCAGAAAACAACTCTAGCTCGTAGGACCAGAAACTGCATGTGATTCAACTCCATTTAGGACTGGGAAAGAAACGCTAGCTCGCCTTACAAGAAAAACTCTCTGCTTTTGAGAAAAGAGCACTCTTCTACTCTTCTGTGTTTCCTATAGGGCCAGAACAGTGAGCTTGCTCAGAACATAAGAACTGTGCTTTCTACGCACACGGTCCTTATCTAGTTCAACTCTGCTTAGGAAACTGACAAGAACCGTAGCTCCTCTTCAGTCCGATACACTGTACTTGCTGGGAACAGACGCGAGTGCTATTTGCCCTGTGTATGGCAATGGGAGCGCAATAGTGACTTTCCTTACCAGAAAACAACTCTAGCTCGTAGGACCAGAAACTGCATGTTATACAACTCCATTTAGGACTGGGAAACAAACGCTAGCTCGCTTTACAAGAAACACACTCTGCTTTTGAGAAAAGAGCACTCTTCTACTCTACTGTGTTTCCTATAGGGCCAGAACAGTGAGCTTGCTCAGAACATAAGAACTCTGCTTCCTAGACACACGGGCCATATCTAGTTCAACTCTGCTTAGGAAACTCAGCAGAACAGTAGCTCCTCTGCAGTCCAATACACTGTACTTCCTGGGAACAGACGTGAGTGCTCTTTGCACTGTGTATGGCAATGAGAGCGCAATAGTGGCTTTCCTTACCAGAAAACAACTCTTGATCGTAGGACCACACACTGCATGTGATTCAACGCCATTTAGGAATGTGAAACAAATGCTAGCTCGCCTTACAAGAAACACACTCTGCTTCTGAGAAAAGAGCACTCTTCTACTCTACTGTGTTTCCTATGGGGTCCAAACAGTGAGCTTGCTCAGAACCAAAGAACTGTGCTTCCTACACACATCGACCATATCTAGTTCAACTCTGCTTAGGAAACTGACAAGAACAGTAGCTCCTCTTCAGTCCAATACACTGTACTTGCGGGGAAGAGACGGGAGTGCTATTTGCACTGTGTATGGCAATTGGAGCACAATAATGACTCGTCTTACCAGAAAGCAACTCTTGCTTCTAGGACAAAAAACTGCATGTGACTCAACTCCATTTAGGTCTGGGAAACAAACGCTAGCTCGCCTTACAAGAAACACACTCTGCTTTAAAGAAAAGAGCACTCTTCTACTCTACTGTGTTTCCTATGGGGTCCAAACAGTGAGCTTGCTCAGAACAAAAGAACTGTGCTTCCTACACACACAGCCATATCTAGTTCAATTCTGCTTAGGAACCTGACAAGAACAGTAGCTCCTCTTCAGTCCAATACACTGTACTGCTGAGAACAGACGCCAGTGCTATTTGTCCTGTGTATGGCAATGGCAGCACAATAGTGACTATTCTTATCATAAAACAACTCTTGCTTGTGGGACCAGAAACTGTATGTGATTCAACTCCATTTAGGACTGGGAAACAAACGCTAGCTCGCCTTACAAGAAACACAATCTGCTTTAGAGAAAAGAGCACTCTTCTACTCTACTGTGTTTCCTATAGGGCCAGAACAGTGAGCTTGCTCAGAACATAAGAACTATGCTTTCTACACACACGGTCCTTATCTAGTTCAACTCTGATTAGGAAACTGACAAAAACAGTAGCTCCTCTTCAGTCCGATACACTGTACTTGCTGGGAACAGACGCGAGTGCTATTTGCGCTGTGTATGGCAATGGGAGAGCAATAGTGACTTTCCTTACCAGAAAACAACTCTTGCTCGTAGGACCAGAAACTGCATGTGATTCAACTACATTTAGGACTGGGAAACAAACGCTAGCTCGCCTTACAAGAAACACACTCTTCTTTTGAGAAAAGAGCACTCTTCTACTCTACTGTGTTTCCTATTGGGTCCAAACAGTGAGCTTGCTCAGAACAAAAGAACTCTGCTTCCTACACACATGGAACTTATCTAGTTCAACTCTGCTTAGGAAACTGACAAGAACAGTAGCTACTATTCAGTCCAATACACTGTGCTTGCTGGAAACAGACGCGAGTACTATTTGCACTGTGTATGGCATTCGGAGCGCAATAGTGACTCTTCTTACCAGAAAACAACTCTTGCTCGTAGGACCAAAAACTGCCTGTGACTCAACTCCATTTAGGACTGGGAAACAAACGCGAGCTCGCCTTACAAGAAACACACTCTGCTTTAGATAAAAGAGCACTCTTCTACTCTACTGTGTTTCCTATAGGGCCAGAACATTGAGCTTGCTCAGAACATAATAACTGTGTTTCCTCCACACACAGGCCATATCTAGTTCAACTCTGCTTAGGAAACTGACAAGAACAGTAGCTCCTGTTCAGTCTGATACACTGTACTTGCTAAGAGCAGACACGAGTGTTACTTGCACTGTGTATGGCAATTGGAGCACAATAGTGCCTCGTCTTACCAGAAAACAACTCTTGCTCGTAGGACAAAAAACTGAATGTGATGCAACTCCGTTTAGGACTGGGAAACAAATGCTAGCTCACCTTACATGAAACACTCTCTGCTTTTGAGAAAAGAGCACTCTTCTACTCTACTGTGTTTCCTATGGGGTCCAAACAGTGAGCTTTCTCAGAACAAAAGAACTGTGCTTCCTACACACACAGCCATATCTAGTTCAATTCTGCTTAGGAACCTGACAAGAACAGTAGCTCCTCTTCAGTCCGATACACTGTACTTGTTGGGAACAGACGCGAGTGCTATTTGCACTGTGTATGGCAATGGGAGCACAATAGTGACTTTCCTTACCAGAAAACAACTCTTGCTCGTAGGACCAGAAACTGCATGTGATTCAACTCCATTTAGGACTGGAAAACAAACGCTAGCTCGCCTTACAAGAAACACAATCTGCTTTAGAGAAAAGAGCACTCTTCTACTCTACTGTGTTTCCTATAGGGCCAGAACAGTGAGCTTGCTCAGAACAAAAGAACTGTGCTTCCTACACACGGGCCATATCTAGTTCAACTCTGCTTAGGAAACTGACAAGAACAGTAGCTCCTCTTCAGTCCGATACACTGTACTTGCTGGGAACAGACGCGAGTGCTATTTGCACTGTGTAAGGCAATGGGAGCACAATAGTGACTTTCCTTACCAGAAAACAACTCTTGCTCTTAGGACCAGAAACTGCATGTGATTCAACTCCATTTAGGACTGGGAAACAAATGCTAGCTCGCCTTACATGAAACACTCTCTGCTTTTGAGAAAAGAGCAATCTTCTACTCTACTGTTTTTCCTATGGGGTCCAAACAGTGAGCTTGCTCAGAACCAAAGAACTGTGCTTCCTACAAACATGGACCATATCTAGTTCAACTCTGCTTAGGAAACTGACAAGAACAGTAGCTCCTCTTCAGTCCGATACACTGTACTTGCTGGGAACAGACGCGAGTGCTATTTGTCCTGTGTATGGCAATGGGAGCGCAATAGTGACTCTTCTTACCAGAAAACAACTCTTGCTCATAGGAATAGAAACTGCATGTGATTCAACTCAATTTAGGACTGGGAAACAAACGCTAGCTCGCCTTACAAGAAACACACTCTGCTTTTGAGAAAAGAGCACTCTTCTACGCCACTGTGTTTCCTATGGGGTCCAAACAGTGAGCTTGCTCAGAACAAAAGAACTGTGCTTCCTACACACATGGACCATATCTAGTTCAACTCTGCTTAGAAAACAGACAAGAACAGTAGCTCCTATTCAGTCCAATACACTGTGCTTGCTGAGAACAGACGAGAGTGCTATTTGCACTGTGTATGGCATTTGGAGCACAATAGTGACTCTTCTTACCAGGAAACAAGTCTTGCTCGTATGACCAAAAACTGCCTGTGACTCAACTCCATTTAGGACTGGGAAACAAATGCGAGCTCGCCTTACAAGAAACACACACTGCTTTAGAGAAAAGAGCACTCTTCTTCTCTACTGTGTTTCCTATAGGGCCAGAACAGTGAGCTTGCTCAGAACATAATAACTGTGCTTCCTTCACACATGGAACATATCTAGTTCAACTCTGCTTAGGAAACTGACAAGAACAGTAGCTCCTCTTCATTCCGATACACTGTACTTGCTGAGAACAGACGCGAGTGCTGCTTGCACTGTGTATGGCAATTGGAGCACAATAGTGACTCGTCTTACCAGAAAACTACTCTTGCTCATAGGACAAAAAACTGCATGTGACTCAACTCCATTTAGGACTGGGAAACAAACTCTAGCTCGCCTTACTAGAAACACTCTCTGTTTTTGATAAAAGAGCACTCTTCTACTCTACTGTGTTTCCTATAGGGCCAGAACAGTGAGCTTGCTCAGAACAAATGAACTGTGCTTCCGCGACACACGTGCCATATCTAGTTCAACTCTGCTTAGGAGACTGACAAGAACAGTAGCTCCTCTTCAGTCCAATACACTGTACTTGCTGGGAACAGACGCGAGTGCTATTTGCACTGTGTATGGCAATGAGAGCTCAATAGTGGCTTTCCTTTCCAGAAAACAACTCTTGCTCGTAGGACCACACACTTCTTGTGATTCAACGCCATTTAGGACTGGGAAACAAATGCGAGCTCGACTGACAAGAAACACACTCTGCTTTTGAGAAAAGAGCACTCTTCTACTCTACTGTGTTTCCTATGGGGTCCAAACAGTGAGATTACTCAGAACAAAAGAACTGTGCTTCCTGCACACACGGGCCATATCTAGTTCAACTCTGCTTAGGAAACTGACAAGAACAGTAGCTCCTCTTCAGTCCAATTCACTGTACTTGCGGGGAAGAGACGAGAGTACTATTTGCAATGTGTATGGCAATTGGAGCACAATAGTGACTCGTCTTACCAGAAAACAACTCTTGCTCGTAGGCAAAAAAACTGCATGTGACTCAACTCCATTTAGTTCTAGGAAACAAACGCTAGCTCGCCTTACAAGAAACACACTCTGCTTTAGAGAAAAGAGCACTCTTCTACTCTACTGTGTTTCCTATTGGGTCGGAACAATGAGCTTTCTCAGAACAAAAGAACTGTGCTTCCTACACACCCAGCCAAATCTAGTTCAATTCTGCTTAGGAGCCTGACAAAACAGTAGCTCCTCTTCAGTCCAATACACTGTACTTGCTGGGAACAGACGCGAGTGCTATTTGCCCTGTGTATGGCAATGGGAGCGCAATAGTGACTTTCCTTACCAGAAAACAACTCTTGTTCGTAGGACCAGAAACTGCATGTGATTCAACTCCATTTAAGACTGCAAAACAAATGTTAGCTCGCCTTACAAGAAACACACTCTGCTTTTGAGAAAAGAGCACTCTTCTACTCTACTGTGTTTCCTATAGGGCCAGAACATTGAGCTTGCTCAGAACATAAGAACTGTGCTTTCTATACACACGGTCCTTATCTAGTTCAACTCTGCTTAGGAAACTGACAAGAACAGTAGCTCCTCTTCAGTCCGATACACTGTACTTGCTGGGAAAAGACGCTAGTGCTATTTGCACTGTGTATGGCAATGGGAGCGCAATAGTGACTTTCTTTACCAGAAAACAACTCTTGCTCGTAGGACCAGAAACTGCATGTGATTCAACTCCATTTAGGACTGGGAAACAAACGCTAGCTCGCCTTACAAGAAACACATTCTGCTTTTGAGAAAAGAGCACTCTTCTACTCTGCTGTGTTTCCTATGGGGTCCAAACAGTGAGCTTACTCAGAACAAAAGAACTGTAATTCCTACACACATGGACCATATCTAGTTCAACTCTGCTTAGGAAACTGACAAGAACAGTAGCTCCTATTCAGTCCAATACACTGTGCTTGCTGGGAACAGACGCGAGTGCTATTTGCACTGTGTATGGCATTTGGAGCACAATAGTGACTCTTCTTACCAGAAAACAACTCTTGCTCGTAGGACCAAAAACTGCCAGTGACTCAACTCCATTTAGGACTGGGAAACAAACGCTAGCTCGCCTTACAAGAAACACACTCTGCTTTAGAGAAAAGAGCACTCTTCTACTCTACTGTGTTTCCTATAGGGCCAGAACAATGAGCTTGCTCAGAACAAAAGAACTCTGCTTCCTACACACATGGAACATATCTAGTTCAACTCTGCTTAGGAAACTGACAAGAACCGTAGCTCCTCTTCATTCTGATACACTGTACTTGCTGAGAACAGACGCGAGTGCTACTTGCACTGTGTATGGCAATTGGAGCACAATAGTGACTCGTCTTACCAAAAACAACTCTTGCTCGTAGCACAAAAAACTGCATGTGATTCAACTCCATTTAGGACTGGGAAACAAACGCTAGCTCGCCTTACAAGAAACACACTCTGCTTTTGAGAAAAGAGCACTCTTCTACTCTACAGTGTTTCCTATAGGGCCAGAACAGTGAGCTTGCTCAGAACAAATGAACTGTGCTTCCTAGACACACGCGCCATATCTAGTTCAACTCTGCTTAGGAGACTGACCAGAACAGTAGCTCCTCTTCAGTCCAATACACTGTACTTCCTGGGAACAGACTTGAGTGCTATTTGCACTGAGTATGGCAATGAGAGCACAATAGTGGCTTTCCTTACCAGAAAACAACTCTTGATCGTAGGACCACACACTGCATGTGATTCAACGCCATTTATGACTGGAAAACAAATGCTAGCTCGCCTTACAAGAAACACACTCTGCTTCTGAGATAAGAGCATTCTTCTTCTCTACTGTGTTTCCTATGGGGTCCAAACAGTGAGCTTGCTCAGAACAAAAGAACTGTACTTCCTACACACATCGACCATATCTAGTTCAACTCTGCTTAGGAAACTGACAAGAACAGTAGCTCCTCTTCAGTCCTATACACTGTACTTGCGGGGAAGAGACGCGAGTGCTATTTGCACTGTGTATGGCAATTGGAGCACAATAGTGACTCGTCTTACCAGAAAACAACTCTTGCTCGTAGGACAAAAAACTGTATGATACACAACTCCATTTAGGTCTGGGAAACAAATGCTAGCTTGCCTTACATGAAACACTCTCTGCTTTTGAGAAAAGAGCACTCTTCTACTCTACTGTGTTTCCTATGGGGTCCAAACAGTGAGCTTGCTCAGAACTAAGAACTGTGCTTCCTACACACATGGACCATATCTAGTTCAACTCTGCTTAGGAAACTGACAAGAAGAGTAGCTCCTATTCAGTCCGATACACTGTACTTGCTGGGAACATACGCAAGTGCTATTTGCACTGTGTATGGCAAAGGGAGCACAATAGTGACTTTCCTTACCAGAAAACAACTCTTGCTCGTAGGACCAGAAACTGCATGTGATTAAACCCCATTTAGGACTGGGAAACAAATGATAGCTTGCCTTACAAAAAACACACTCTGCTTTTGAGAAAAGAGCACTCTTCTACTCTACTGTGTTTCCTATGGGGTCCGAAAAGTGAGCTTGCTCAGAACAAAAGAACTGTGCTTCCTACACGCACGGCCATATGTAGTTCAATTCTGCTTAGGAACCTGACATGAACAGTAGTTCCTATTCAGTCCAATACACTGTACTTGCTGGGAACAGACGCGAGTGCTATTTGTCCTGTGTATGGCAATGGGAGCGCAATAGTGACTCTTTTTACCAGAAAACAACTCTTGCTCATAGGAATAGAAACTGCATGTGATTCAACCCCATTTAGGACTGGAAAACAAACGCTAGCTCGCCTTACAAGAAACACACTCTGCTTTTGAGAAAAGAGCACTCTTCTAAGCCACTGTGTTTCTTATGGGGTCCAAACAGTGAGATTGCTCAGAACAAAAGAACTGTGCTTCCTACACACATGGACCATATCTATTTCAACTGTGCTTAGGAAACTGACAAGAACAGTAGCTCCTCTTCATTCCGATACACTGTACTTGCTGAGAACAGATGCGAGTGCTACTTGCACTGAGTATGGCAATTGGAGCACAATAGTGACTCGTCTTACCAGAAAACAACTCTTGCTTCTAGCACAAAAAACTGCATGTGACTCAACTCCATTTAGGACTGGGAAACAAATTCTAGCTCGCCTTACAAGAAACACACTCTGCTTTTGAGAAAAGAGCACTCTTCTACTCTACAGTGTTTCCTATAGGGCCAGAACAGTGAGCTTGCTCAGAACAAATGAACTGTGCTTCCTAGACACACGGGCCATATCTAGTTCAACTCTGCTTAGGAGACTGACAAGAACAGTAGCTCCTCTTCAGTCCAATACACTGTACTTCCTGGGAACAGACGCGAGTGCTATTTGCACTGTGTATGGCAATGAGAGCGCAATAGTGGTTTTCCTTACCAGAAAACAACTCTTGCTCGTAGTACCACACACTGCTTGTGATTCAACGCCATTTAGGACTGGGAAACAAATGCTAGCTCGCCTTACAAGAAACACACTCTGCTTCTGAGAAAAGAGCACTCTTCTACTCTACTGTGTTTCCTATGGGGTCCAAACAGTGAGCTTGCTCAGAACCAAAGAACTGTGCTTCCTACACACATCGACCATATCTAGTTCAACTCTGCTTAGGAAACTGACAAGAACAGTAGCTCCTCTTCAGTCCAATACACTGTACTTGCGCGGAAGAGACGAGAGTGCTATTTGCACTGTGTATGGCAATTGGAGCACAATAGTGACTCGTCTTACCAGAAAACAACTCTTGCTCGGAGGCAAAAAAACTGCATGTGACTCAACTCCATTTAGTTCTAGGAAACAAACGCTAGCTCGCCTTACAAGAAACACACTCTGCTTTAGAGAAAAGAGCACTCTTCTACTCTACTGTGTTTCCTATGGGGTCCGAACAATGAGCTTTCTCAGAACAAAAGAACGGTGCTTCCTACACACACAGCCATATCTACTTCAATTCTGCTTATGAACCTGACAAAACAGTAGCTCCTCTTCAGTCCAATACACTGTACTTGCTGGGAACAGACGCGAGTGCTATTTGCACTGTGTATGGCAATGGGAGCGCAATAGTGACTATTCTTATCATAAAACAACTCTTGCTCATAGGACCAGAAACTGCATGTGATTCAACTCCGTTTAGGACTGGGAAACAAATGCTAGCTCGCCTTACATGAAACACTCTCTGCTTTTGCGAAAAGAGCACTCTTCTACTCTACTGTTTTTCCTATGGGGTCCAAACAGTGAGCTTGCTCAGAACAAAGAACTGTGCTTCCTACACACATGGACCATATCTAGTTCAACTCTGTTTAGGAAACTGACAAGAACAGTAGCTCCTCTTCAGTCCGATACACTGTACTTGCTGGGAACAGACGCGAGTGCTATTTGCACTGTGTCTGGCAAAGGGAGCACAATAGTGACTTTCCTTACCAGAAAACAACTCTTGCTCGTAGGACCAGAAACTGCATGTGATTCAACTCAATTTAGGACCGGGAAACAAACGATAGCTTGCCTTACAAAAAACACACTCTGCTTTTGAGAAAAGAGCACTCTTCTATCTACTGGGTTTCCTATGTGGTCCGAACAGTGAGCTTGCTCAGAACAAAAGAACTGTGCTTCCTACACACACGGCCATATCTAGTTGAATTCTGCTTAGGAACCTGACAAGAACAGTAGATCCTCTTCAGTCCAATACACTGTACTTTCTGCGAACAGACGCCAGTGCTATTTGTCCTGTGCATGGCAATGGCAGCAAAACAGTGACTATTCTTACCATAAAACAACTCTTGCTCGTAGGACCAGAAACTGCATGTGATTCAACTCCATTTAGGACTGGGAAACAAACGCTAGCTTGCCTTACAAGAAACACACTCTGCTTTAGAGAGAAGAGCACTCTTCTACTCTACTGTGTTTCCTATGGGGTCCAAACAGTAAGCTTGCTCAGAACAAAAGAACTGTGCTACCTACACACAAGGACCATATGTAGTTCAACTCTGCTTAGGAAACTGACAAGAACAGTAGCTCCTCTTCAGTCCAATACACTGTACTTGCTGGGAACAGACGCGAGTGCTATTTGCCCTGTGTATGGCAATGGGAGCGCAATAGTGACTTTCCTTACCAGAAAACAACTCTAGCTCGTAGGACCAGAAACTGCATGTGATTCAACTCCATTTAGGACTGGGAAAAAAACGCTAGCTCGCCTTACAAGAAACACACTCTGCTTTTGAGAAAAGAGCACTCTTCTACTCTTCTGTGTTTCCTATAGGGCCAGAACAGTGAGCTTGCTCAGAACATAAGAACTGTGCTTTCTACGCACACGGTCCTTATCTAGTTCAACTCTGCTTAGGAAACTGACAAGAACCGTAGCTCCTCTTCAGTCCGATACACTGTACTTGCTGGGAACAGACGCGAGTGCTATTTGCCCTGTGTATGGCAATGGGAGCGCAATAGTGACTTTCCTTACCAGAAAACAACTCTAGCTCGTAGGACCAGAAACTGCATGTTATACAACTCCATTTAGGACTGGGAAACAAACGCTAGCTCGCTTTACAAGAAACACACTCTGCTTTTGAGAAAAGAGCACTCTTCTACTCTACTGTGTTTCCTATAGGGCCAGAACAGTGAGCTTGCTCAGAACATAAGAACTGTGCTTCCTAGACACACGGGCCATATCTAGTTCAACTCTGCTTAGGAAACTGAGCAGAACAGTAGCTCCTCTGCAGTCCAATACACTGTACTTCCTGGGAACAGACGTGAGTGCTCTTTGCACTGTGTATGGCAATGAGAGCGCAATAGTGGCTTTCCTTACCAGAAAACAACTCTTGATCGTAGGACCACACACTGCATGTGATTCAACGCCATTTAGGAATGTGAAACAAATGCTAGCTCGCCTTACAAGAAACACACTCTGCTTCTGAGAAAAGAGCACTCTTCTACTCTACTGTGTTTCCTATGGGGTCCAAACAGTGAGCTTGCTCAGAACCAAAGAACTGTGCTTCCTACACACATCGACCATATCTAGTTCAACTCTGCTTAGGAAACTGACAAGAACAGTAGCTCCTCTTCAGTCCAATACACTGTACTTGCGGGGAAGAGACGGGAGTGCTATTTGCACTGTGTATGGCAATTGGAGCACAATAATGACTCGTCTTACCAGAAAGCAACTCTTGCTTCTAGGACAAAAAACTGCATGTGACTCAACTCCATTTAGGTCTGGGAAACAAACGCTAGCTCGCCTTACAAGAAACACACTCTGCTTTAAAGAAAAGAGCACTCTTCTACTCTACTGTGTTTCCTATGGGGTCCAAACAGTGAGCTTGCTCAGAACAAAAGAACTGTGCTTCCTACACACACAGCCATATCTAGTTCAATTCTGCTTAGGAACCTGACAAGAACAGTAGCTCCTCTTCAGTCCAATACACTGTACTGCTGAGAACAGACGCCAGTGCTATTTGTCCTGTGTATGGCAATGGCAGCACAATAGTGACTATTCTTATCATAAAACAACTCTTGCTTGTGGGACCAGAAACTGTATGTGATTCAACTCCATTTAGGACTGGGAAACAAACGCTAGCTCGCCTTACAAGAAACACAATCTGCTTTAGAGAAAAGAGCACTCTTCTACTCTACTGTGTTTCCTATAGGGCCAGAACAGTGAGCTTGCTCAGAACATAAGAACTATGCTTTCTACACACACGGTCCTTATCTAGTTCAACTCTGATTAGGAAACTGACAAAAACAGTAGCTCCTCTTCAGTCCGATACACTGTACTTGCTGGGAACAGACGCGAGTGCTATTTGCGCTGTGTATGGCAATGGAAGAGCAATAGTGACTTTCCTTACCAGAAAACAACTCTTGCTCGTAGGACCAGAAACTGCATGTGATTCAACTACATTTAGGACTGGGAAACAAACGCTAGCTCGCCTTACAAGAAACACACTCTTCTTTTGAGAAAAGAGCACTCTTCTACTCTACTGTGTTTCCTATTGGGTCCAAACAGTGAGCTTGCTCAGAACAAAAGAACTCTGCTTCCTACACACATGGAACTTATCTAGTTCAACTCTGCTTAGGAAACTGACAAGAACAGTAGCTCCTATTCAGTCCAATACACTGTGCTTGCTGGGAACAGACGCGAGTACTATTTGCACTGTGTATGGCATTCGGAGCGCAATAGTGACTCTTCTTACCAGAAAACAACTCTTGCTCGTAGGACCAAAAACTGCCTGTGACTCAACTCCATTTAGGACTGGGAAACAAACGCGAGCTCGCCTTACAAGAAACACACTCTGCTTTAGATAAAAGAGCACTCTTCTACTCTACTGTGTTTCCTATAGGGCCAGAACATTGAGCTTGCTCAGAACATAATAACTGTGTTTCCTCCACACACAGGCCATATCTAGTTCAACTCTGCTTAGGAAACTGACAAGAACAGTAGCTCCTGTTCAGTCTGATACACTGTACTTGCTAAGAGCAGACACGAGTGTTACTTGCACTGTGTATGGCAATTGGAGCACAATAGTGCCTCGTCTTACCAGAAAACAACTCTTGCTCGTAGGACAAAAAACTGAATGTGATGCAACTCCGTTTAGGACTGGGAAACAAATGCTAGCTCACCTTACATGAAACACTCTCTGCTTTTGAGAAAAGAGCACTCTTCTACTCTACTGTGTTTCCTATGGGGTCCAAACAGTGAGCTTTCTCAGAACAAAAGAACTGTGCTTCCTACACACACAGCCATATCTAGTTCAATTCTGCTTAGGAACCTGACAAGAACAGTAGCTCCTCTTCAGTCCGATACACTGTACTTGTTGGGAACAGACGCGAGTGCTATTTGCACTGTGTATGGCAATGGGAGCACAATAGTGACTTTCCTTACCAGAAAACAACTCTTGCTCGTAGGACCAGAAACTGCATGTGATTCAACTCCATTTAGGACTGGAAAACAAACGCTAGCTCGCCTTACAAGAAACACAATCTGCTTTAGAGAAAAGAGCACTCTTCTACTCTACTGTGTTTCCTATAGGGCCAGAACAGTGAGCTTGCTCAGAACAAAAGAAATGTGCTTCCTACACACGGGCCATATCTAGTTCAACTCTGCTTAGGAAACTGACAAGAACAGTAGCTCCTCTTCAGTCCGATACACTGTACTTGCTGGGAACAGACGCGAGTGCTATTTGCACTGTGTAAGGCAATGGGAGCACAATAGTGACTTTCCTTACCAGAAAACAACTCTTGCTCTTAGGACCAGAAACTGCATGTGATTCAACTCCATTTAGGACTGGGAAACAAATGCTAGCTCGCCTTACATGAAACACTCTCTGCTTTTGAGAAAAGAGCAATCTTCTACTCTACTGTTTTTCCTATGGGGTCCAAACAGTGAGCTTGCTCAGAACCAAAGAACTGTGCTTCCTACAAACATGGACCATATCTAGTTCAACTCTGCTTAGGAAACTGACAAGAACAGTAGCTCCTCTTCAGTCCGATACACTGTACTTGCTGGGAACAGACGCGAGTGCTATTTGCACTGTGTATGGCAAAGGGAGCACAATAGTGACTTTCCTTACCAGAAAACAACTCTTGCTCGTAGGACCAGAAACTGCATGGGATTCAACTCCATTTAGGACTGGGAAACAGATGATAGCTTGCCTTACAAAAAACACACTCTGCTTTTGAGAAAAGAGCACTCTACTGTGTTTCCTATGGGGTCCGAACAGTGAGCTTTCTCAGAACAAAAGAACTGTGCTTCCTACACACACGGGCCATATCTAGTTCAACTCTGCTTAGGAAACTGACAAGAACAGTAGCTCCTCTTCAGTCCAATACACTGTACTTGCTGAGAACAGACACGAGTGCTACTTACACTGTGTATGGCAATTGGAGCACAATAGTTACTCGTCTTACCAGAAAACAACTCTTGCTCGTAGGACCAGAAACTGCATGTGATTCAACTCCATTTAGGACTGGGAAACAAATGCTAGCTCGCCTTTCATGAAACACACTCTGTTTTTGAGAAAAGAGCACTCTTCTACTCTTCTGTGTTTCCTATGGGATCTGAACATTGAGCTTGCTCAGAACAAAAGAACTGTGCTTCCTACACACACGGGCCATATCTAGTTCAACTCTGCTTAGGAGACTGACAAGAACAGTAGCTCCTCTTCAGTCCGATACACTGTACTTGCTGGGAACAGACGCGAGTGCTGTTTGCACTGTGTATGGCAATGGGAGCGCAATAGTGACTTTCCTACCAGAAAGCAACTCTTGCTCGTAGGACCACAAACTGCATGTGATTCAATGCCATTTAGGACTGGGAAACAAACGCTCGCGCGCCTTACAAGACACACACTCTGCTTTAGAGAAAAGAGCACTCTTCTACTCTACTGTGTTTTCTATGGTGTCCAAACAGTGAGCTTTCTTAGAACAAAAGAACTGTGCTTCCTACACACACGGACCATATGTAGTTCAACTCTGCTTAGGAAACTGACAAGAACAGTAGTTCCTATTCAGTCCAATACACTGTACTTGCTGGGAACAGACGCGAGTGCTATTTGTACTGTGTATGGCAATGGGAGCGCAATAGTGACTTTCCTTACCAGAAAACAACTCTTGCTCGTAGGACCAGAACCTGCATGTGATTCAACTCCATTTAGGACTGGGAAACAAACGCTAGCTCGCATTACAAGAAACACACTCTGCTTTTGAGAAAAGTGCACTCTTCTACTCTACTGTGTTTCCTATGGGGTCCAAACAGTGAGCTTGCTCAGAACAAAAGAACTGTGCTTCCTACACACACGGACCATATGTAGTTCAACTCTGCTTCGGAAACTGACAAGAACAGTAGTTCCTATTCAGTCCAATACACTGTACTTGCTGGGAACCGACCCGAGTGCTATTTGTCCTGTGTATGGCAATGGGAGCGCAATAGTGATTCTTCTTACCAGAAAACAACTCTTGCTCATAGGAATAGAAACTGCATGTGATTCAACTCCATTTATGACTGGGAAACAAACGCTAGCTCGCCTTACTAGAAACACACTCTGCTTTTGAGAAAAGAGCACTCTTCTACTCCACTGTGTCTCCGATGGGGTCCAAACAGTGAGCTTGCTCAGAACAAAACAACTGTGCTTCCTACACACATGGACAATATCTAGTTCCACTCTGCTTAGGAAACTGACAAGAACAGTAGCTCCTATTCAGTCTGGTACACTGTGCTTGCTGGGAACAGACGCGAGTGCTATTTGCACTGTGTATGGCATTTGGATCACAATAGTGACACTTCTTACCAGAAAACAACTCTTGATCGTAGGACCAGAAACTGCCTGTGACTCAACTCCATTTAGGACTGGGAAACAAACGCAGCTCACCTTACAAGAAACACACTGTGCTTTAGAGAAAAGAGCACTCTTCTTCTCTACTGTGTTACCTATAGGGCCAGAACAGTGAGCTTGCTCAGAACAAAAGAACTGTGCTTCCTTCACACACGGGCCATATCTAGTTCAACTCTGCTTAGGAAACTGACAAGAACAGTAGCTCCTCTTCATTCCAATACACTGTACTTGCTGAGAACAGACGCGAGTGCTACTTGCACTGTGTATGGCAATTGGAGCACAATAGTGACTCGTCTTACCAGAAAACAACTCTTGCTCGTAGGACAAAAAACTGCATGTGACTCAACTCTATTTAGGACTGGGAAACAAACTCTAGCTCGCCTTACAAAAAACACTCTCTGCTTTTGAGAAAAGAGCACTCTTCTATCTACTGTGTTTCCTATGAGGTCCGAACAGTGAGCTTGCTCAGAACAAAAGAACTGTGCTTCCAACACACACGGCCATATCTAGTTCAATTCTGCTTAGGAACCTGACAAGAACAGTAGATCCTCTTCAGTCCAATACACTGTACTTGCTGCAAAAAGATGCCAGTGCTATTTGTCCTGTTTATGGCAATGGCAGCACAACAGGGACTATTCTTACCATAAAACAACTCTTGCTCGTAGGACAGAAACTGCATGTGATTCCACTCCATTAAGGACTGGGAAACAAACGCTAGCTCACCTTACAAGAAACACACTCCGCTTTAGAGAAAAGAGCACTCTTCTACTCTACTGTGTTTCCTATGGGGTGTCAAACAGTGAGCTTGCTCAGAACAAAAGAACTGTGCTTCCTACACACAAGTACCATATGTAGTTCAACTCTGCTTAGGAAACTGCCAAGAACAGTAGCTCCTATTCAGTCCAATACACTGTACTTGCTGGGAACAGACGCGAGTGCTATTTTCCCTGTTTATGGCAATGGGAGCAAAATAGTGACTTTCCTTACCAGAAAACAACTCTTGTTCGTAGGACCAGAAACTGCATGTGATTCAACTCCATTTAGGACTGCAAAACAAACGCTAGCTCACCTTACAAGAAACACACTCTGCTTTTGAGAAAAGAGCACTCTTCTACTCTACTGTGTTTCCTATAGGGCCAGAACAGTGAGCTTGCTCAGAACATAAGAACTGTGCTTTCTACACACACGGTCCTTATCTAGTTCAACTCTGCTTAGGAAACTGACAAGAACAGTAGCTCCTCTTCAGTCCGATACACTGTACTTGCTGGGAACAGACGCGAGTGCTATTTGCACTGTGTATGGCAATGGGAGCGCAATAGTGACTTTCCTTACCAGAAAACATCTCTTGCTCATAGGACCAGAAACTGCCTGTGATTCAACTCCATTTAGGACTGGGAAACAAACGCTAGCTCGCCTTACAAGAAACACACTCTGCTTTTGAGAAAAGAGCACTCTTCTACTCTACTGTGTTTCCTACAGGGTCCAAACAGTGAGCTTACTCAGAACAAAAGAACTGTGCTTCCTACACACATGGCCATATCTAGTTCAATTCTGCTTAGGAAACTGACAAGAACAGTAGCTCCTCTTCAGTCCATTACACTGTACTTGCGGGGAAGAGACGCGAGTGCTATTTGCACTGTGTACGCAAATAGAGCACAATAGTGACTCTTCTTACCAGAAAACAACTCTTGCTCGTAGCACAAAAATCTGCATGGGACTCAACTCCATTTAGGTCTGGGAAACAAACACTAGCTCATCTTACAAGAAACAAACTCTGCTTTAGAGAAAAGAGCACTCTTCTACTCTACTGTGTTTCCTATAGGGCCAGAACAGTGAGCTTGCTCAGAACATAATAACTGTGCCTCCTACACACACGGGCCATATCTAGTTCAACTCTGCTTAGGAAACTGACAAGAACAGTAGCTCCTCTTCAGTCCGATACACTGTACTTGCTGAGAACAGATGCGAGTGCTACTTGCACTGTGTATGGCAATTGGAGCACAATAGTGACTCGTCTTACCAGAAAACAACTCTTGCTCGTAGCACAAAAAACTGCATGTGACTCAACTCCATATAGGACTGGGAAACAAACGCTAGCTCGCCTTACAAGAAACACATTCTGCTTTTGAGAAAAGAGCACTCTTCTACTCTACTGTGTTTCCTACGGGGTCCAAACACTGAGCTTACTCAGAACAAAAGAACTGTAATTCCTACACACATGGACCATATCTAGTTCAACTCTGCTTAGGAAACTGACAAGAACAGTAGCTCCTATTCAGTCCAATACACTGTGCTTGCTGGGAACAGACGCGAGTGCTATTTGCACTGTGTATGGCATTTGGAGCACAATACTGACTCTTCTTACCAGAAAACAACTCTTGCTCGTAGGACCAAAAACTGCCTGTGACTCAACTCCATTTAGGACTGGGAAACAAACGCGAGCTCGCCTTACAAGAAACACACTCTGCTTTAGAGAAAAGAGCACTCTTCTACTCTACTGTGTTTCCTATAGGGCCAGAACAGTGAGCTTGCTCAGAACATAATAACTGTGCTTCCTCCACACACAGGCAATATCTAGTTCAACTCTGCTTAGGAAACTGACAAGAACAGTAGCTCCTTTTTAGTCTGATACACTGTACTTCCTAAGAGCAGACACGAGTGCTACTTGCACTGTGTATGGCAATTGGAGCACAATAGTGCCTAGTCTTACCAGAAAAAAACTCTTGCTCGTAGGACAAAAAACTGCATGTGATGCAACTCCGTTTAGGACTGGGAAACAAATGCTAGCTTGCCTTACATGAAACAGTCTCTGCTTTTGAGAAAAGAGCACTCTTCTACTCTACTGTGTTTCCTATGGGGTCCAAACAGTGAGCTTTCTCAGAACAAATGAACTGTGCTTACTACACACACAGCCATATCTAGTTCAATTCTGCTTAGGAACCTGACAAGAACAGTAGCTCCTCTTCAGTCCAATACACTGTACTGCTGGGAACAGACAACAGTGCTATTTGTCCTGTGTATGGCAATGGCAGCGCAATAGTGACTATTCTTATCATAAAACAACTCTTGCTCGTAGGACCAGAAACTGCATGTGATTCAACTCCATTTAGGACTGGGAAACAAATGCTAGCTCGCCTTACATGAAACACTCTCTGCTTTTGAGAAAAGAGCACTCTTCTACTCTACTGTGTTTCCTATGGGGTCCAAACAGTGAGCTTGCTCAGAACAAAGAACTGTGCTTCCTACAAACATGGACCATATCTAGTTCAACTCTGCTTAGGAAACTGACAAGAACAGTAGCTCCTCTTCAGTCCGATACACTGTACTTGCTGGGAACAGACGCGAGTGCTATTTGCACTGTGTATGGCAAAGGGAGCACAATAGTGACTTTCCTTACCAGAAAACAACTCTTGCTCGTAGGACCAGAAACTGCATGGGATTCAACTCCATTTAGGACTGGGAAACAGATGATAGCTTGCCTTACAAAAAACACACTCTGCTTTTGAGAAAAGAGCACTCTACTGTGTTTCCTATGGGGTCCGAACAGTGAACTTTCTCAGAACAAAAGAACTGTGCTTCCTACACACACAGGCCATATCTAGTTCAACTCTGCTTAGGAAACTGACAAGAACAGTAGCTCCTCTTCTGTCCGATACACTGTACTTGCTGAGAACAGACACGAGTGCTACTTACACTGTGTTTGGCAATTGGAGCACAATAGTGACTCGAATTACCAGAAAACAACTCTTGCTCGTAGGACCAGAAACTGCATGTGATTCAACTCCATTTAGGACTGGGAAACAAATGCTAGCTCGCCTTTCATGAAACACACTCTGTTTTTGAGAAAAGAGCACTCTTCTACTCTACTGTGTTTACTATGGGGTCCGAACAGTGAGCTTGCTCAGAACAAAAGAACTGTGCTTCCTACACACACGGGCCATATCTAGTTCAACTCTGCTTAGGAGACTGACAAGAACAGTAGCTCCTCTTCAGTCCGATACACTGTACATGCTGGGAACAGACGCGAGTGCTGTTTGCACTGTGTATGGCAATGGGAGCGCAATAGTGACTTTCCTACCAGAAAACAACTCTTGCTCTTAGGACCACAAACTGCATGTGATTCAATGCCATTTAGGACTGGGAAACAAACGCTCCCGCGCCTTACAAGACACACACTCTGCTTTAGAGAAAAGAGCACTCTTCTACTCTACTGTGTTTCCTATGGGATCCAAACAGTGAGCTTGCTCTGAACAAAAGAACTGTGCTTCCTACACACACGGACCATATGTAGTTCAACTCTGCTTAGGAAACTGACAAGAACAGTAGTTCCTATTCAGTCCAATACACTGTACTTGCTGGGAACATACGCGAGTGCTATTTGTCTTGTGTATGGCAATGGGAGCGCAATAGTGACTTTCCTTACCAGAAAACAACTCTTGCTCATAGGACCAGAACCTGCATGTGATTCAACTCCATTTAGGACTGGGAAACAAACGCTAGCTCGCATTACAAGAAACACACTCTGCTTTTGAGAAAAGAGCACTCTTCTACTCTACTGTGTTTCCTCCGGGGTCCAAACAGTGAGCTTGCTCAGAACAAAAGAACTGTGCTTCCTACACACACGGACCATATGTAGTTCAACTCTGCTAAGGAAACTGACAAGAACAGTAGTTCCTATTCAGTCCAATACACTGTACTTGCTGGGAACAGACGCGAGTGCTATTTGTCCTGTGTATGGCAATGGGAGCGCAATAGTGACTCTTCTTACCAGAAAACAACTCTTGCTCATAGGAATACACTGCATGTGATTCAACTCCATTTATGACTGGGAAACAAACGCTAGCTCGCCTTACTAGAAACACACTCTGCTTTTGAGAAAAGAGCACTCTTCTACTCCACTGTGTTTCCTATGGGGTCCAAACAGTGAGCTTGCTCAGAACAAAAGAACTGTGCTTCCTACACACATGGACCATATCTAGTTCCACTCTGCTTAGGAAACTGACAAGAACAGTAGCTCCTATTCAGTCTGGTATACTGTGCTTGCTGGGAACAGACGCGAGTGCTATTTGCACTGTGTATGGCATTTGGATCACAATAGTGACTCTTCTTACCAGAAAACAACTCTTGATCATAGGACCAGAAACTGCCTGTGACTCAACTCCATCTAGGACTGGGAAACAAACGCGAGCTCACCTTACAAGAAACACACTGTGCTTTAGAGAAAAGAGCACTCTTCTTCTCTACTGTGTTTCCTATAGGGCCAGAACAGTGAGCTTGCTCAGAACAAAAGAACTGTGCTTCCTTCACACATGGGCAATATCTAGTTCAACTCTGCTTAGGAAACTGCCAAGAACAGTAGCTCCTCTTCAGTCTGATACACTGTACTTGCTGAGAACAGACGCGAGTGCTACTTGCACTGTGTATGGCAATTGGAGCACAATAGTGACTCATCTTACCAGAAAACAACTCTTGCTCGTAGGACAAAAAACTGCATGTGACTCAACTCCATTTAGGACTGGGAAACAAACTCTAGCTCGCCTTACAAAAAACACACTCTGCTTTTGAGAAAAGAGCACTCTTCTACACTACTGTGTTTCCTATGAAGTCCTAACAGTGAGCTTGCTCAGAACAAAAAATCGAGCTTCCTACACACACCGCCACACCTAGTTCAATTCTGCTTAGGAACCTGACAAGTACAGTAGATCCTCTTCATTCCAATACACTGTACTGCTGGGAACAGACAACAATGCTATTTGTCCTGTGTATGGCAATGGCAGTGCAATAGTGACTCTTCTTACCATAAAACAACTCTTGCTCGTAGGACCAGAAACTGTATGTGATTCAACTCCATTTAGGACTGGGAAACAAACGCTAGCTCGCCTTACAAGAAACACACTCTCCTTTTGAGAAAAGAGCTCTCTTCTACTCTACTGTTTTTCATAGAGGGCCAGAACAGTGAGCTTGCTCAGAACATAAGAACTGTGCTTTCTACACACACGGTCCTTATCTAGTTCAACTCTGCTTAGGAAACTGACAAGAACAGTATACCCTCTTCAGTCAAATACACTGCACATGCTGGGACAGACACCAGTGCTATTTGCACTGTGTATGTCAATGGGAGCGCAATAGTGACTTTCCTTACCAGAAAACAACTCTTGCTCATAGGACCAGAAACTGCATGTGATTCAACTCCATTTAGGACTGGGAAACAAACGCTAGCTCGCCTTACAAGAAACACACTCTGCTTTTGAGAAAAGAGCACTCTTCTACTCTACTGTGTTTCCTACAGGGTCCAAAGAGTGAGCTTACTCAGAAAAAAAGAACTGTGCTTCCTACACACATGGCCATATCTAGTTCAATTCTGCTTAGGAAACTGACAAGAACAGTAGCTCCTCTTCAGTCCATTACACTGTACTTGCGGGGAAGAGACGCGAGTGCTATTTGCACTGTGTATGGCAAATAGAGCACAATAGTGACTTGTCTTACCAGAAAACAACTCTTGCTCGTAGCACAAAAATCTGCATGTGACTCAACTCCATTTAGGTCTGGGAAACAAACGCTAGCTCGCATTACAAGAAACACACTCTGCTTTTGAGAAAAGTGCACTCTTCTACTCTACTGTGTTTCCTATGGGGTCCAAACAGTGAGCTTGCTCAGAACAAAAGAACTGTGCTTCCTACACACACGGACCATATGTAGTTCAACTCTGCTTCGGAAACTGACAAGAACAGTAGTTCCTATTCAGTCCAATACACTGTACTTGCTGGGAACCGACCCGAGTGCTATTTGTCCTGTGTATGGCAATGGGAGCGCAATAGTGATTCTTCTTACCAGAAAACAACTCTTGCTCATAGGAATAGAAACTGCATGTGATTCAACTCCATTTATGACTGGGAAACAAACGCTAGCTCGCCTTACTAGAAACACACTCTGCTTTTGAGAAAAGAGCACTCTTCTACTCCACTGTGTCTCCGATGGGGTCCAAACAGTGAGCTTGCTCAGAACAAAACAACTGTGCTTCCTACACACATGGACAATATCTAGTTCCACTCTGCTTAGGAAACTGACAAGAACAGTAGCTCCTATTCAGTCTGGTACACTGTGCTTGCTGGGAACAGACGCGAGTGCTATTTGCACTGTGTATGGCATTTGGATCACAATAGTGACACTTCTTACCAGAAAACAACTCTTGATCGTAGGACCAGAAACTGCCTGTGACTCAACTCCATTTAGGACTGGGAAACAAACGCAGCTCACCTTACAAGAAACACACTGTGCTTTAGAGAAAAGAGCACTCTTCTTCTCTACTGTGTTACCTATAGGGCCAGAACAGTGAGCTTGCTCAGAACAAAAGAACTGTGCTTCCTTCACACACGGGCCATATCTAGTTCAACTCTGCTTAGGAAACTGACAAGAACAGTAGCTCCTCTTCATTCCAATACACTGTACTTGCTGAGAACAGACGCGAGTGCTACTTGCACTGTGTATGGCAATTGGAGCACAATAGTGACTCGTCTTACCAGAAAACAACTCTTGCTCGTAGGACAAAAAACTGCATGTGACTCAACTCTATTTAGGACTGGGAAACAAACTCTAGCTCGCCTTACAAAAAACACTCTCTGCTTTTGAGAAAAGAGCACTCTTCTATCTACTGTGTTTCCTATGAGGTCCGAACAGTGAGCTTGCTCAGAACAAAAGAACTGTGCTTCCAACACACACGGCCATATCTAGTTCAATTCTGCTTAGGAACCTGACAAGAACAGTAGATCCTCTTCAGTCCAATACACTGTACTTGCTGCAAAAAGATGCCAGTGCTATTTGTCCTGTTTATGGCAATGGCAGCACAACAGGGACTATTCTTACCATAAAACAACTCTTGCTCGTAGGACAGAAACTGCATGTGATTCCACTCCATTAAGGACTGGGAAACAAACGCTAGCTCACCTTACAAGAAACACACTCCGCTTTAGAGAAAAGAGCACTCTTCTACTCTACTGTGTTTCCTATGGGGTGTCAAACAGTGAGCTTGCTCAGAACAAAAGAACTGTGCTTCCTACACACAAGTACCATATGTAGTTCAACTCTGCTTAGGAAACTGCCAAGAACAGTAGCTCCTATTCAGTCCAATACACTGTACTTGCTGGGAACAGACGCGAGTGCTATTTTCCCTGTTTATGGCAATGGGAGCAAAATAGTGACTTTCCTTACCAGAAAACAACTCTTGTTCGTAGGACCAGAAACTGCATGTGATTCAACTCCATTTAGGACTGCAAAACAAACGCTAGCTCACCTTACAAGAAACACACTCTGCTTTTGAGAAAAGAGCACTCTTCTACTCTACTGTGTTTCCTATGGGGTCCAAACAGTAAGCTTGCTCAGAACAAAAGAACTGTGCTACCTACACACAAGGACCATATGTAGTTCAACTCTGCTTAGGAAACTGACAAGAACAGTAGCTCCTCTTCAGTCCAATACACTGTACTTGCTGGGAACAGACGCGAGTGCTATTTGCCCTGTGTATGGCAATGGGAGCGCAATAGTGACTTTCCTTACCAGAAAACAACTCTAGCTCGTAGGACCAGAAACTGCATGTGATTCAACTCCATTTAGGACTGGGAAAAAAACGCTAGCTCGCCTTACAAGAAACACACTCTGCTTTTGAGAAAAGAGCACTCTTCTACTCTTCTGTGTTTCCTATAGGGCCAGAACAGTGAGCTTGCTCAGAACATAAGAACTGTGCTTTCTACGCACACGGTCCTTATCTAGTTCAACTCTGCTTAGGAAACTGACAAGAACCGTAGCTCCTCTTCAGTCCGATACACTGTACTTGCTGGGAACAGACGCGAGTGCTATTTGCCCTGTGTATGGCAATGGGAGCGCAATAGTGACTTTCCTTACCAGAAAACAACTCTAGCTCGTAGGACCAGAAACTGCATGTTATACAACTCCATTTAGGACTGGGAAACAAACGCTAGCTCGCTTTACAAGAAACACACTCTGCTTTTGAGAAAAGAGCACTCTTCTACTCTACTGTGTTTCCTATAGGGCCAGAACAGTGAGCTTGCTCAGAACATAAGAACTGTGCTTCCTAGACACACGGGCCATATCTAGTTCAACTCTGCTTAGGAAACTGAGCAGAACAGTAGCTCCTCTGCAGTCCAATACACTGTACTTCCTGGGAACAGACGTGAGTGCTCTTTGCACTGTGTATGGCAATGAGAGCGCAATAGTGGCTTTCCTTACCAGAAAACAACTCTTGATCGTAGGACCACACACTGCATGTGATTCAACGCCATTTAGGAATGTGAAACAAATGCTAGCTCGCCTTACAAGAAACACACTCTGCTTCTGAGAAAAGAGCACTCTTCTACTCTACTGTGTTTCCTATGGGGTCCAAACAGTGAGCTTGCTCAGAACCAAAGAACTGTGCTTCCTACACACATCGACCATATCTAGTTCAACTCTGCTTAGGAAACTGACAAGAACAGTAGCTCCTCTTCAGTCCAATACACTGTACTTGCGGGGAAGAGACGGGAGTGCTATTTGCACTGTGTATGGCAATTGGAGCACAATAATGACTCGTCTTACCAGAAAGCAACTCTTGCTTCTAGGACAAAAAACTGCATGTGACTCAACTCCATTTAGGTCTGGGAAACAAACGCTAGCTCGCCTTACAAGAAACACACTCTGCTTTAAAGAAAAGAGCACTCTTCTACTCTACTGTGTTTCCTATGGGGTCCAAACAGTGAGCTTGCTCAGAACAAAAGAACTGTGCTTCCTACACACACAGCCATATCTAGTTCAATTCTGCTTAGGAACCTGACAAGAACAGTAGCTCCTCTTCAGTCCAATACACTGTACTGCTGAGAACAGACGCCAGTGCTATTTGTCCTGTGTATGGCAATGGCAGCACAATAGTGACTATTCTTATCATAAAACAACTCTTGCTTGTGGGACCAGAAACTGTATGTGATTCAACTCCATTTAGGACTGGGAAACAAACGCTAGCTCGCCTTACAAGAAACACAATCTGCTTTAGAGAAAAGAGCACTCTTCTACTCTACTGTGTTTCCTATAGGGCCAGAACAGTGAGCTTGCTCAGAACATAAGAACTATGCTTTCTACACACACGGTCCTTATCTAGTTCAACTCTGATTAGGAAACTGACAAAAACAGTAGCTCCTCTTCAGTCCGATACACTGTACTTGCTGGGAACAGACGCGAGTGCTATTTGCGCTGTGTATGGCAATGGGAGAGCAATAGTGACTTTCCTTACCAGAAAACAACTCTTGCTCGTAGGACCAGAAACTGCATGTGATTCAACTACATTTAGGACTGGGAAACAAACGCTAGCTCGCCTTACAAGAAACACACTCTTCTTTTGAGAAAAGAGCACTCTTCTACTCTACTGTGTTTCCTATTGGGTCCAAACAGTGAGCTTGCTCAGAACAAAAGAACTCTGCTTCCTACACACATGGAACTTATCTAGTTCAACTCTGCTTAGGAAACTGACAAGAACAGTAGCTCCTATTCAGTCCAATACACTGTGCTTGCTGGGAACAGACGCGAGTACTATTTGCACTGTGTATGGCATTCGGAGCGCAATAGTGACTCTTCTTACCAGAAAACAACTCTTGCTCGTAGGACCAAAAACTGCCTGTGACTCAACTCCATTTAGGACTGGGAAACAAACGCGAGCTCGCCTTACAAGAAACACACTCTGCTTTAGATAAAAGAGCACTCTTCTACTCTACTGTGTTTCCTATAGGGCCAGAACATTGAGCTTGCTCAGAACATAATAACTGTGTTTCCTCCACACACAGGCCATATCTAGTTCAACTCTGCTTAGGAAACTGACAAGAACAGTAGCTCCTGTTCAGTCTGATACACTGTACTTGCTAAGAGCAGACACGAGTGTTACTTGCACTGTGTATGGCAATTGGAGCACAATAGTGCCTCGTCTTACCAGAAAACAACTCTTGCTCGTAGGACAAAAAACTGAATGTGATGCAACTCCGTTTAGGACTGGGAAACAAATGCTAGCTCACCTTACATGAAACACTCTCTGCTTTTGAGAAAAGAGCACTCTTCTACTCTACTGTGTTTCCTATGGGGTCCAAACAGTGAGCTTTCTCAGAACAAAAGAACTGTGCTTCCTACACACACAGCCATATCTAGTTCAATTCTGCTTAGGAACCTGACAAGAACAGTAGCTCCTCTTCAGTCCGATACACTGTACTTGTTGGGAACAGACGCGAGTGCTATTTGCACTGTGTATGGCAATGGGAGCACAATAGTGACTTTCCTTACCAGAAAACAACTCTTGCTCGTAGGACCAGAAACTGCATGTGATTCAACTCCATTTAGGACTGGAAAACAAACGCTAGCTCGCCTTACAAGAAACACAATCTGCTTTAGAGAAAAGAGCACTCTTCTACTCTACTGTGTTTCCTATAGGGCCAGAACAGTGAGCTTGCTCAGAACAAAAGAAATGTGCTTCCTACACACGGGCCATATCTAGTTCAACTCTGCTTAGGAAACTGACAAGAACAGTAGCTCCTCTTCAGTCCGATACACTGTACTTGCTGGGAACAGACGCGAGTGCTATTTGCACTGTGTAAGGCAATGGGAGCACAATAGTGACTTTCCTTACCAGAAAACAACTCTTGCTCTTAGGACCAGAAACTGCATGTGATTCAACTCCATTTAGGACTGGGAAACAAATGCTAGCTCGCCTTACATGAAACACTCTCTGCTTTTGAGAAAAGAGCAATCTTCTACTCTACTGTTTTTCCTATGGGGTCCAAACAGTGAGCTTGCTCAGAACCAAAGAACTGTGCTTCCTACAAACATGGACCATATCTAGTTCAACTCTGCTTAGGAAACTGACAAGAACAGTAGCTCCTCTTCAGTCCGATACACTGTACTTGCTGGGAACAGACGCGAGTGCTATTTGCACTGTGTATGGCAAAGGGAGCACAATAGTGACTTTCCTTACCAGAAAACAACTCTTGCTCGTAGGACCAGAAACTGCATGGGATTCAACTCCATTTAGGACTGGGAAACAGATGATAGCTTGCCTTACAAAAAACACACTCTGCTTTTGAGAAAAGAGCACTCTACTGTGTTTCCTATGGGGTCCGAACAGTGAGCTTTCTCAGAACAAAAGAACTGTGCTTCCTACACACACGGGCCATATCTAGTTCAACTCTGCTTAGGAAACTGACAAGAACAGTAGCTCCTCTTCAGTCCAATACACTGTACTTGCTGAGAACAGACACGAGTGCTACTTACACTGTGTATGGCAATTGGAGCACAATAGTTACTCGTCTTACCAGAAAACAACTCTTGCTCGTAGGACCAGAAACTGCATGTGATTCAACTCCATTTAGGACTGGGAAACAAATGCTAGCTCGCCTTTCATGAAACACACTCTGTTTTTGAGAAAAGAGCACTCTTCTACTCTTCTGTGTTTCCTATGGGATCTGAACATTGAGCTTGCTCAGAACAAAAGAACTGTGCTTCCTACACACACGGGCCATATCTAGTTCAACTCTGCTTAGGAGACTGACAAGAACAGTAGCTCCTCTTCAGTCCGATACACTGTACTTGCTGGGAACAGACGCGAGTGCTGTTTGCACTGTGTATGGCAATGGGAGCGCAATAGTGACTTTCCTACCAGAAAGCAACTCTTGCTCGTAGGACCACAAACTGCATGTGATTCAATGCCATTTAGGACTGGGAAACAAACGCTCGCGCGCCTTACAAGACACACACTCTGCTTTAGAGAAAAGAGCACTCTTCTACTCTACTGTGTTTTCTATGGTGTCCAAACAGTGAGCTTTCTTAGAACAAAAGAACTGTGCTTCCTACACACACGGACCATATGTAGTTCAACTCTGCTTAGGAAACTGACAAGAACAGTAGTTCCTATTCAGTCCAATACACTGTACTTGCTGGGAACAGACGCGAGTGCTATTTGTACTGTGTATGGCAATGGGAGCGCAATAGTGACTTTCCTTACCAGAAAACAACTCTTGCTCGTAGGACCAGAACCTGCATGTGATTCAACTCCATTTAGGACTGGGAAACAAACGCTAGCTCGCATTACAAGAAACACACTCTGCTTTTGAGAAAAGTGCACTCTTCTACTCTACTGTGTTTCCTATGGGGTCCAAACAGTGAGCTTGCTCAGAACAAAAGAACTGTGCTTCCTACACACACGGACCATATGTAGTTCAACTCTGCTTCGGAAACTGACAAGAACAGTAGTTCCTATTCAGTCCAATACACTGTACTTGCTGGGAACCGACCCGAGTGCTATTTGTCCTGTGTATGGCAATGGGAGCGCAATAGTGATTCTTCTTACCAGAAAACAACTCTTGCTCATAGGAATAGAAACTGCATGTGATTCAACTCCATTTATGACTGGGAAACAAACGCTAGCTCGCCTTACTAGAAACACACTCTGCTTTTGAGAAAAGAGCACTCTTCTACTCCACTGTGTCTCCGATGGGGTCCAAACAGTGAGCTTGCTCAGAACAAAACAACTGTGCTTCCTACACACATGGACAATATCTAGTTCCACTCTGCTTAGGAAACTGACAAGAACAGTAGCTCCTATTCAGTCTGGTACACTGTGCTTGCTGGGAACAGACGCGAGTGCTATTTGCACTGTGTATGGCATTTGGATCACAATAGTGACACTTCTTACCAGAAAACAACTCTTGATCGTAGGACCAGAAACTGCCTGTGACTCAACTCCATTTAGGACTGGGAAACAAACGCAGCTCACCTTACAAGAAACACACTGTGCTTTAGAGAAAAGAGCACTCTTCTTCTCTACTGTGTTACCTATAGGGCCAGAACAGTGAGCTTGCTCAGAACAAAAGAACTGTGCTTCCTTCACACACGGGCCATATCTAGTTCAACTCTGCTTAGGAAACTGACAAGAACAGTAGCTCCTCTTCATTCCAATACACTGTACTTGCTGAGAACAGACGCGAGTGCTACTTGCACTGTGTATGGCAATTGGAGCACAATAGTGACTCGTCTTACCAGAAAACAACTCTTGCTCGTAGGACAAAAAACTGCATGTGACTCAACTCTATTTAGGACTGGGAAACAAACTCTAGCTCGCCTTACAAAAAACACTCTCTGCTTTTGAGAAAAGAGCACTCTTCTATCTACTGTGTTTCCTATGAGGTCCGAACAGTGAGCTTGCTCAGAACAAAAGAACTGTGCTTCCAACACACACGGCCATATCTAGTTCAATTCTGCTTAGGAACCTGACAAGAACAGTAGATCCTCTTCAGTCCAATACACTGTACTTGCTGCAAAAAGATGCCAGTGCTATTTGTCCTGTTTATGGCAATGGCAGCACAACAGGGACTATTCTTACCATAAAACAACTCTTGCTCGTAGGACAGAAACTGCATGTGATTCCACTCCATTAAGGACTGGGAAACAAACGCTAGCTCACCTTACAAGAAACACACTCCGCTTTAGAGAAAAGAGCACTCTTCTACTCTACTGTGTTTCCTATGGGGTGTCAAACAGTGAGCTTGCTCAGAACAAAAGAACTGTGCTTCCTACACACAAGTACCATATGTAGTTCAACTCTGCTTAGGAAACTGCCAAGAACAGTAGCTCCTATTCAGTCCAATACACTGTACTTGCTGGGAACAGACGCGAGTGCTATTTTCCCTGTTTATGGCAATGGGAGCAAAATAGTGACTTTCCTTACCAGAAAACAACTCTTGTTCGTAGGACCAGAAACTGCATGTGATTCAACTCCATTTAGGACTGCAAAACAAACGCTAGCTCACCTTACAAGAAACACACTCTGCTTTTGAGAAAAGAGCACTCTTCTACTCTACTGTGTTTCCTATAGGGCCAGAACAGTGAGCTTGCTCAGAACATAAGAACTGTGCTTTCTACACACACGGTCCTTATCTAGTTCAACTCTGCTTAGGAAACTGACAAGAACAGTAGCTCCTCTTCAGTCCGATACACTGTACTTGCTGGGAACAGACGCGAGTGCTATTTGCACTGTGTATGGCAATGGGAGCGCAATAGTGACTTTCCTTACCAGAAAACATCTCTTGCTCATAGGACCAGAAACTGCCTGTGATTCAACTCCATTTAGGACTGGGAAACAAACGCTAGCTCGCCTTACAAGAAACACACTCTGCTTTTGAGAAAAGAGCACTCTTCTACTCTACTGTGTTTCCTACAGGGTCCAAACAGTGAGCTTACTCAGAACAAAAGAACTGTGCTTCCTACACACATGGCCATATCTAGTTCAATTCTGCTTAGGAAACTGACAAGAACAGTAGCTCCTCTTCAGTCCATTACACTGTACTTGCGGGGAAGAGACGCGAGTGCTATTTGCACTGTGTACGCAAATAGAGCACAATAGTGACTCTTCTTACCAGAAAACAACTCTTGCTCGTAGCACAAAAATCTGCATGGGACTCAACTCCATTTAGGTCTGGGAAACAAACACTAGCTCATCTTACAAGAAACAAACTCTGCTTTAGAGAAAAGAGCACTCTTCTACTCTACTGTGTTTCCTATAGGGCCAGAACAGTGAGCTTGCTCAGAACATAATAACTGTGCCTCCTACACACACGGGCCATATCTAGTTCAACTCTGCTTAGGAAACTGACAAGAACAGTAGCTCCTCTTCAGTCCGATACACTGTACTTGCTGAGAACAGATGCGAGTGCTACTTGCACTGTGTATGGCAATTGGAGCACAATAGTGACTCGTCTTACCAGAAAACAACTCTTGCTCGTAGCACAAAAAACTGCATGTGACTCAACTCCATATAGGACTGGGAAACAAACGCTAGCTCGCCTTACAAGAAACACATTCTGCTTTTGAGAAAAGAGCACTCTTCTACTCTACTGTGTTTCCTACGGGGTCCAAACACTGAGCTTACTCAGAACAAAAGAACTGTAATTCCTACACACATGGACCATATCTAGTTCAACTCTGCTTAGGAAACTGACAAGAACAGTAGCTCCTATTCAGTCCAATACACTGTGCTTGCTGGGAACAGACGCGAGTGCTATTTGCACTGTGTATGGCATTTGGAGCACAATACTGACTCTTCTTACCAGAAAACAACTCTTGCTCGTAGGACCAAAAACTGCCTGTGACTCAACTCCATTTAGGACTGGGAAACAAACGCGAGCTCGCCTTACAAGAAACACACTCTGCTTTAGAGAAAAGAGCACTCTTCTACTCTACTGTGTTTCCTATAGGGCCAGAACAGTGAGCTTGCTCAGAACATAATAACTGTGCTTCCTCCACACACAGGCAATATCTAGTTCAACTCTGCTTAGGAAACTGACAAGAACAGTAGCTCCTTTTTAGTCTGATACACTGTACTTCCTAAGAGCAGACACGAGTGCTACTTGCACTGTGTATGGCAATTGGAGCACAATAGTGCCTAGTCTTACCAGAAAAAAACTCTTGCTCGTAGGACAAAAAACTGCATGTGATGCAACTCCGTTTAGGACTGGGAAACAAATGCTAGCTTGCCTTACATGAAACAGTCTCTGCTTTTGAGAAAAGAGCACTCTTCTACTCTACTGTGTTTCCTATGGGGTCCAAACAGTGAGCTTTCTCAGAACAAATGAACTGTGCTTACTACACACACAGCCATATCTAGTTCAATTCTGCTTAGGAACCTGACAAGAACAGTAGCTCCTCTTCAGTCCAATACACTGTACTGCTGGGAACAGACAACAGTGCTATTTGTCCTGTGTATGGCAATGGCAGCGCAATAGTGACTATTCTTATCATAAAACAACTCTTGCTCGTAGGACCAGAAACTGCATGTGATTCAACTCCATTTAGGACTGGGAAACAAATGCTAGCTCGCCTTACATGAAACACTCTCTGCTTTTGAGAAAAGAGCACTCTTCTACTCTACTGTGTTTCCTATGGGGTCCAAACAGTGAGCTTGCTCAGAACAAAGAACTGTGCTTCCTACAAACATGGACCATATCTAGTTCAACTCTGCTTAGGAAACTGACAAGAACAGTAGCTCCTCTTCAGTCCGATACACTGTACTTGCTGGGAACAGACGCGAGTGCTATTTGCACTGTGTATGGCAAAGGGAGCACAATAGTGACTTTCCTTACCAGAAAACAACTCTTGCTCGTAGGACCAGAAACTGCATGGGATTCAACTCCATTTAGGACTGGGAAACAGATGATAGCTTGCCTTACAAAAAACACACTCTGCTTTTGAGAAAAGAGCACTCTACTGTGTTTCCTATGGGGTCCGAACAGTGAACTTTCTCAGAACAAAAGAACTGTGCTTCCTACACACACAGGCCATATCTAGTTCAACTCTGCTTAGGAAACTGACAAGAACAGTAGCTCCTCTTCTGTCCGATACACTGTACTTGCTGAGAACAGACACGAGTGCTACTTACACTGTGTTTGGCAATTGGAGCACAATAGTGACTCGAATTACCAGAAAACAACTCTTGCTCGTAGGACCAGAAACTGCATGTGATTCAACTCCATTTAGGACTGGGAAACAAATGCTAGCTCGCCTTTCATGAAACACACTCTGTTTTTGAGAAAAGAGCACTCTTCTACTCTACTGTGTTTACTATGGGGTCCGAACAGTGAGCTTGCTCAGAACAAAAGAACTGTGCTTCCTACACACACGGGCCATATCTAGTTCAACTCTGCTTAGGAGACTGACAAGAACAGTAGCTCCTCTTCAGTCCGATACACTGTACATGCTGGGAACAGACGCGAGTGCTGTTTGCACTGTGTATGGCAATGGGAGCGCAATAGTGACTTTCCTACCAGAAAACAACTCTTGCTCTTAGGACCACAAACTGCATGTGATTCAATGCCATTTAGGACTGGGAAACAAACGCTCCCGCGCCTTACAAGACACACACTCTGCTTTAGAGAAAAGAGCACTCTTCTACTCTACTGTGTTTCCTATGGGATCCAAACAGTGAGCTTGCTCTGAACAAAAGAACTGTGCTTCCTACACACACGGACCATATGTAGTTCAACTCTGCTTAGGAAACTGACAAGAACAGTAGTTCCTATTCAGTCCAATACACTGTACTTGCTGGGAACATACGCGAGTGCTATTTGTCTTGTGTATGGCAATGGGAGCGCAATAGTGACTTTCCTTACCAGAAAACAACTCTTGCTCATAGGACCAGAACCTGCATGTGATTCAACTCCATTTAGGACTGGGAAACAAACGCTAGCTCGCATTACAAGAAACACACTCTGCTTTTGAGAAAAGAGCACTCTTCTACTCTACTGTGTTTCCTCCGGGGTCCAAACAGTGAGCTTGCTCAGAACAAAAGAACTGTGCTTCCTACACACACGGACCATATGTAGTTCAACTCTGCTAAGGAAACTGACAAGAACAGTAGTTCCTATTCAGTCCAATACACTGTACTTGCTGGGAACAGACGCGAGTGCTATTTGTCCTGTGTATGGCAATGGGAGCGCAATAGTGACTCTTCTTACCAGAAAACAACTCTTGCTCATAGGAATACACTGCATGTGATTCAACTCCATTTATGACTGGGAAACAAACGCTAGCTCGCCTTACTAGAAACACACTCTGCTTTTGAGAAAAGAGCACTCTTCTACTCCACTGTGTTTCCTATGGGGTCCAAACAGTGAGCTTGCTCAGAACAAAAGAACTGTGCTTCCTACACACATGGACCATATCTAGTTCCACTCTGCTTAGGAAACTGACAAGAACAGTAGCTCCTATTCAGTCTGGTATACTGTGCTTGCTGGGAACAGACGCGAGTGCTATTTGCACTGTGTATGGCATTTGGATCACAATAGTGACTCTTCTTACCAGAAAACAACTCTTGATCATAGGACCAGAAACTGCCTGTGACTCAACTCCATCTAGGACTGGGAAACAAACGCGAGCTCACCTTACAAGAAACACACTGTGCTTTAGAGAAAAGAGCACTCTTCTTCTCTACTGTGTTTCCTATAGGGCCAGAACAGTGAGCTTGCTCAGAACAAAAGAACTGTGCTTCCTTCACACATGGGCAATATCTAGTTCAACTCTGCTTAGGAAACTGCCAAGAACAGTAGCTCCTCTTCAGTCTGATACACTGTACTTGCTGAGAACAGACGCGAGTGCTACTTGCACTGTGTATGGCAATTGGAGCACAATAGTGACTCATCTTACCAGAAAACAACTCTTGCTCGTAGGACAAAAAACTGCATGTGACTCAACTCCATTTAGGACTGGGAAACAAACTCTAGCTCGCCTTACAAAAAACACACTCTGCTTTTGAGAAAAGAGCACTCTTCTACACTACTGTGTTTCCTATGAAGTCCTAACAGTGAGCTTGCTCAGAACAAAAAATCGAGCTTCCTACACACACCGCCACACCTAGTTCAATTCTGCTTAGGAACCTGACAAGTACAGTAGATCCTCTTCATTCCAATACACTGTACTGCTGGGAACAGACAACAATGCTATTTGTCCTGTGTATGGCAATGGCAGTGCAATAGTGACTCTTCTTACCATAAAACAACTCTTGCTCGTAGGACCAGAAACTGTATGTGATTCAACTCCATTTAGGACTGGGAAACAAACGCTAGCTCACCTTACAAGAAACACACTCTCCTTTTGAGAAAAGAGCTCTCTTCTACTCTACTGTTTTTCATAGAGGGCCAGAACAGTGAGCTTGCTCAGAACATAAGAACTGTGCTTTCTACACACACGGTCCTTATCTAGTTCAACTCTGCTTAGGAAACTGACAAGAACAGTATACCCTCTTCAGTCAAATACACTGCACATGCTGGGACAGACACCAGTGCTATTTGCACTGTGTATGTCAATGGGAGTGCAATAGTGACTTTCCTTACCAGAAAACAACTCTTGCTCATAGGACCAGAAACTGCATGTGATTCAACTCCATTTAGGACTGGGAAACAAACGCTAGCTCGCCTTACAAGAAACACACTCTGCTTTTGAGAAAAGAGCACTCTTCTACTCTACTGTGTTTCCTACAGGGTCCAAAGAGTGAGCTTACTCAGAAAAAAAGAACTGTGCTTCCTACACACATGGCCATATCTAGTTCAATTCTGCTTAGGAAACTGACAAGAACAGTAGCTCCTCTTCAGTCCATTACACTGTACTTGCGGGGAAGAGACGCGAGTGCTATTTGCACTGTGTATGGCAAATAGAGCACAATAGTGAC